>NW_027528798.1:6614874-6659387 GCF_008692635.1 Crocuta crocuta
GGAGAGAATCCAAGCAGGCTCCATGCTGTCAGTGCAAAGCCCAAGGCGGGCCTCAAACTCTCAAACTGAGATCATTACCTGTGCCAAAACCAAGATTCAGATGCTTAACTGACTGAGCCACCCAGCCACCCCTAAACTTAAAATTTCTTAATCTTTTCATGTGGGTGCATAGAACTGTGTCAGATTCTCCTAAATTTTTGTGTAGTTTCTATACATGGATGAATCCATATTTATGTGGAGAGTATTGATGATGTAGCTTTCCAATTTAATACTAAACAGGTTTCAGTGAATATTTTGGGTTCAAAAGGCATGTACCCCATTAATATTTTGATAGATGCTGCCTGACTATACTTCTAAAAGCTATGCTGGATTATACTCCTATCAAGAAGGTGCAAGACACCCTATTTCCTTATATAGTTATCAATCCTGAATCTTATTTAATCCTGTGAATTTTTGATTTGATGGATAAGCATCTTCTTAAATTAATTTACATTTTCTGTTTATCTGTAAGATTAGGTATATTTTGACAGGTTTGTTTACCTTTGTACTTCAGAATCCATCAATCTCTATCGTTTTCTCAATTTTATTTTCAGTTCTTGGTTTTTCTCTGTTGCTTTATGGGAGCTCTTTGTATATTAGGGATTTTAGCTCTTAAATACATCATAATTATCTTCTCTTAATGATCTTATGTTTTGCTACATGTAGAAGTGTTAAATTTTATCTAGTTTCTGTGTTCTTACTATGAAATTGTAAAATAACGTGAAGGGTAAAAAGAATTTCTGTTGTGGTGAAATAGGCTAATATTATTGATCTGTTACAAATAAGGTAAATATAGCTTATGAAATTTAAAGATCTGGTAAAATTCAGCTATTTTCAGATCAAACCAACAAGTATTTAATACTGTGTGTTTCAGGTATTGGAAAACTAAAAATACAAAAAATTGCCATTTTCCTGCATTCTGTTGGTCAAAGCTACAAGGCCATTCTAGATTCATGGGGTAGAAAAATCAACTGTACCTCATGATGGGAGGTGCTAAAAGATTGTGGCCATTTTTGTAGTCTACACAGAACTCCAATTGAGACTCATGTTTGATGATTTTAATTCTTGTAATTATGTATGGTGTTCATGCTCAAGGCCATGTAGAAATACAAATAGCAATAGAGTAGAAGTCTGAACATGAATGACTTTTTTTTCTTTTTTCTTTTTTTTTTTTTTCCCCCAAATTTGTATTGGCTTTTTGAGGAAACTTTATTTCTTCTTGTTTTAAGGAAGATGATGGGGAATGATGATCTGGATTTCTAGACTGGCCAGAATGATCTATGGTATATGATAATCTTGCTTCCTGATCTCCTTTTTTAAAAAACATCCTGACATCCTGGTGGGATGAAGGAGATGTCGTATTTAGTTCTGGCAATGAATGCCATGATCATGAATACAAAGCCTTAACTACAAAAGCTACACATAACATTTCTCCAATTTAAAAGAGCCAGCTTCCACTCTTGATTTCTGGTACTCATCTCTGTTTTCAAATTAGCTGACTTCGCAATTTCTATTTTAAAAATACTGGTATAATTGCTCTTACTTTAGTCCTGTAGAAACAGTTCTAGAAATTAGATAAATTTTTGTGTATAGATTTGGAGGTAAGGGGGAAGTGGCCAGTAAGTCCTTTATCTAAGCTTCTTTCCCTTGTAGGGATCATGTTAGCTACTTGGTTCAGGCATAGCCAAATTCAACTGCTGGTTCACGTCTTAGTTTATAAAATACTGGTTCCTTGGCCAAGCTTTAACTCGGAATGAAGCATGATTGATAACAGAGTATAATCTAAAATACTGTGTATAAAGATGGTATTTTAAAAACAATCAAGGTTATTCTGCATTGTTGTTATTTCTTGCTTTCTTCAGGAGTGGAGAGACCTTGATTTCTCTATACTTACACATAAAAGCCCAATTTTCCTCTGATTTTTATGCATGTACAAAATCATGCTGGTTGAAATAAATATGCTGTTCAGTAAAGGCATGGTGTATCATGGTGGAGTTGTCCATGAATGCTATAGCCAGAGTCTTGTTTGAATTAGGATATCTGCTAAATTAAGGCATCCTATAGAGATATGTGAGGCTAGAGCTTTCAGCAGTCCATACTATCTTTATTGAGACATATATTTATATCTTCCAGACTAGTAATTAATCACTCAGTAGGGTTTTTCTTTGGGGGCAATGTCGTGCTTTCATAGAGAATCTTTTTGTGCTTGCAGGAACCACAAAGCACGGGCACAATTAAAATGCTGATTTAATTTATTATATTGAGGCATGGAAGGAGAATGTTTAAATGATGTTGACAGGGCCAGGATTTCAGAACCACCTTTTTAAAAATAGAAAACACATGCCTACCCCTTAAATTAAATTATATTAATAACATGTTTCTGTAGGTTGCTTGGAAGCAAAATAAAGCTCTTGACATTAATTAAAATTTGAAGATGTATCATTTATTGTTAATGTGCAGTCTTTGTTAGGGGAAATACATTTCTACGGGATCTATTTATGAAAATTAAATGGGGGAAAATTGCCTATTGAGCAAATGTCGCTTAATAAGGTTGCTTTTCTTAGAAATGTGAATTCTTAAGTAACTAAAATGTTTTAATATGCCAATAATGGTTTCTATTTTTGATCCTCTCAAATTGTCTTTGTTACTTGAATTTAGATATTTCCACATGGAATTCTATTGTCATTGGGCTTGTAAACTCTTAAAAACTTAGGAGGGCTTTCATGTATTTTGGGGTGTTGGGTAACATGTATTTACAAAGAAAATTTCATCTGAAATTGATGTGGTTGGGTATCTGGAACTCCTCCAATACCTCAGCAGGACTAGAAGCCAAAGGGTCCCATTAGCAGCGTCCAACTAGCTCTCTAATGACTGCTGTGTTATGTGTCTTAAAAGGACCCTGTCCTGGTTTTACACAAACTAGAAAGTGCCATGAGATAATAGGGTAGTTGTTTGCCCTGCTGTACCCCAGCAAGGGGGAGCTAATAGAGTTGCTTCTGTGCAGACCTCACATGCAGATAGTATTCTGAAAAGTTACACACTTCCACTGTCTTGGGGAAATGTGGTTTGTTATCTTAGTATAGATTTTATTTTCTTCTGCCACTGGGGCAGAAGCATTTGACTTGGTCTTTCAAAAATTGACAGCAAATGAAACTCTTAGATAATGTTAAAATGATGTATTCTTCAGTGAGTGTAATAAACCATGAATGGTGCATGTTGTCCCTTACCATGTTACTGTCATTTTTGTGGACCTAGATAGTGCATTAGAGAGAAGGATTTAACCAAACCCTGTTGTTCTTGATAATTTTGGTGATAATAGCACAAATGGGAAGAAATGAAGTAGTTAGTCTAAGTGTGTTTTCCACTGGTTAAAATTCACACAGTCACAAGGAAGTCAATATTTATTTTATGAACACTTACATGGTATGAGTTTTCTTCTGGGAAATGTTCCTACTTTTGTGAGGGGAAAAAAAAGCTTAACTTAGGTACTAAATAACAGACCACTGTTGACATTTTTTTTCTCCTCCCTTTACTTACTCTCCACATCTATTTAATTACTAATTCCTGTGGCTTCTACCTTTTAATATCTAAATGTTAGCCCAACAGACTCCCTAACTGCCATCAGTGGAAATACTGATTTGTTTATCTGTCTGCCCCACTAGGCTGTAAACTATTTGAGGACATGAATCACATTTTATTTGACTTGGCCACAGTGTCTGGCACATACTAAGTAATCAGTATATATTTGATATATAAATGAAGGCTTTTATGTAAATCAGTCATTCTCAACTGGGGAGGGGTGACTTGCACCAGCCACCCCCCAAAAAAAGGACACTGGGCAATTTCTAGAGACAATTTCTAGTTGATTGATATCAACTGTGGTGTGATTCATAGAAGCAGTTTCTAGTTGATTGTTACAACTGTGGTGTCTGTGTGTATGCGTGCACCCTCCTGGCTGTCTGGTGGGTAGAGACCAGGCTGAATGTGTGTTGCTGAATATTCTGCAATGCACAGAATTGCCACAAAGAATTATCAGGCCCATAATGTCAGTGCCAAGGTTGAGAAAGGCTGCTTTAACTTAATTTTCAAAATCTCTTTCTCAAGTAGATGGACACATAGTACAAGTTTATCTAGATAGGAGAAAACACACTTGGTGAGACTAAATTACTATTCCAAATCCACCCAGTTTAAGATGAGGATAGAATCAGGAAGTGAACCTCAGGCCCAGGATCCCATATCTAGATAATAACTGTATTATTTCAATTATTTAGATGATTATTGTGATTTTTAACTGTAATTACCTGAACAATTACCTTAGATTTTAGCCTTTGGAAATATGCCCATACTCCACTTGACAGTAAGAATCAGTATTAAGGCACAAACTATTTGTGTATTCATTTGGAAGTTATCTCTCATGGAGTTTCCTTTAGATCTTGTGTAAAAAAGAATACTTGAATTTCCTAGGTTTATAACTTCCAAAAGAAAGTAGGTTTCTTTAGCAAAGGGACTCAATTCACACATGGATCTTAATGTAGTTCTGAAAGACTAATATTAGTATTTTTACATCACTAAAATTAAGACCTGAAATATCTTAATTGGCCATTAGGTGTTTTGAGCTTGTTCCTGATGAATTTCTGATAAATGTAGTACATGTATACATTATAATTACACTGAACAGAACTGCTTCAATTGCCTGGATTTATGTAGTACCCAAGTTAGAAATTTGAAATAAGACTTAGGTGTGCCTGTTCCTAGACACATTTCCTCTCTAGAAATAGCAGAGATGGAATATGAAAGATGCAGGTAGAGCAACTAAATGTTCAAAGGGAAAAAATAGTTGATTTAAACAAAGGAGGTAAGTTCTGGTGTGCAAGGATGTTTCCAGTTTAGAAGACTTTGAGAGATAAAGGAAGGTATTTACGACCCATTCCTTTTCCTTAGCAGTATTGATTAGTAGATGAGATTGTGTGTGTATCAAAACTAGTAAGACAATATAGCAAGAGAGTCAAAGAAATGGAAAAGGCAGGTAATACATAAAACAAAAAGTATTTCATATTGGTTAAATCTGGGAAGGAATTAACCAATAAAAAATAGCTATCTATCACTTGGAATCTTTTCAAGTGAGGAAATTTAAGCTTTGGGGATTGGGTAAAAGAATATTTCATAGTAAATTATTTTCAATAGTGTTTGCTTTTTTATATTGACAAAATAAAACTTCTCTGAAATCTCCACATCTTGATGTCTAGATGTTATTCAAAAAGCAAATATCTTTATGGAAAGATTTTACTTACCATTTAAATTTTTTGCTTCTACCTATTCCTGATATTTGCAAGGAGCAGATTTTTTTCCCCCTGGGGTCCTTAGGGCTCTGTGCCACATGGCAAGAGGATTATAAGCATTTTCTATATAAAATTGCTTAAAGCCACTTGAAGTAGAATTTAAAGAATATTTAGAAGAAAATAAAACACTTATATTTATATCCTGCCTTTGAATGTCATCCTTGACTTTATATGTAGTCCCTCAAAATTGGGATGGATGGCTGTTCAAGAACTGAGTCAAAATGATGAAAAGTTAGTCTTAAAGGCAGATTCAGGTATACATTTTCAAAATGGCAAAGGAATATCCACAGTACAAAATTCTACTTTAGATTGTAGTAGAGAGGAAAGTGTTGGAGAGGCATTCCAGTGAGACGAAGAAGGAAAATTGTTACTTGATAGTACTTGTACTTTATCTCAAATAATCCAAATTAAATTAGTATTAGATTGAACCATTTTGGCCAATAATTAGCAATTTCATGATTTAACCTAGCAATGGCTAAAGAGGCTGGAAATTGAGAACACTCTAATTTTGAAATGAGCAATTGAAGAAACTTTATGAATATATTAACAAAACACATAATGAATACATTAACAAGAACATCAAATTCATGGGAAAAAAATGGGTGCCATCCAAGAATATCAACAGAAAGTACCAGGTAGTTAAAGTTTTCATCTGGTTCATGGTAGAGTATGATGGTATTTCATGTAAAAATGGTAAATTTGAGAAATAAGTGGAATGTAGAAAAAAACAGGTAACTTGGTGATTTTTATCTCCAAATCTTTAAAAAAAAAAAAATCAATCCAGCTTATTTGAAGTTCTGCATTTAGCAGGAATGTTTGAACATACTATTCAAAACAAAATTAAACAGACTTTGAGGTGATGTTATTTTACATTGAGATACTATACAAATAATTTTTTAGCTTATGAAACATAGCAGCTGAAAGGATTAACTATAAATTTCAAGCATGTCTAAATTGTAAAGAGTAGAAATTGTGGTTTCCAGATCATTTGAAATCATTTATTTGGCTGAAGAGAGGAACACATTATCTCCTGTTAAATAGAATTGGTGTTAGGCATAACTGTGAAGTATCCAAAAGTTTTCCAATTCATTACAGACTTTTTATGTTGTACAATGTCCACTTATGCCAAAACCTATTTTCAAAAACTCTTAACTCCATCATAGCAGAGTAAAATGTCCAAGGTTTAGTTTGTAACCACTTGCTGAAAAAGATGGTGAGGAAACAAGAAGGTATATATTACAAAAACTTCACAGAAGTTAAAGGTACCATGGTTGCCTGGTAGAAGTAAAGGAGGGAAGAGGAGGGGTAGGCATGGATATGAAACTTAAAAGGCTGCTGTGAGGTCATGTACATCAAATGTAGCACAAAACATGGTACCTAATACAATGTAAGAAGCACAGGTAATGCGAGCTATAATTACAGTAATGGGGGGAGAAGGATTCTGTGTATGACTCCCAAAATAAGAAGAGTAGATACGTGGTAGATCTCAAAGAAGGAGGTAATAGTTTGTAAGGAAAAAACAAAAAAAACAACCAAAAAACAACAAAAACTGAATCAGGCTCTCCAAAAATGGAATGCGCCAACCCAAAAGAAACTTACTAATCATTGCAGTGGTTGTATATAATTCAGATCTGTTCCTCCAAATCTGGTCACACAGGAGATAACCTGGGGGCGAGGCTTGTTGAAAGTACTCCAGTGGTTCTGATTTTAGTAGGTCTGGCTGGGGCTTGGAATCTGTATTTTTACTGGCACCTAAGGTACTTCCGATGCACCTGACCCATGGACATTTGGATAGGACTGATCTTCGGGACCACTTGATGCCATTGTGCAGGAATGTAGGCATTGGGTAGAATACTTGGGGGAAATACAGTTTCATTTCATTAAACCTATTTTCAGGGTGCTTTTGTTCGTTTGTTTTTCTTAAATTTCTTTTAACATTTTATTTATTTCTGGGAGAGACAGACCACCTGAGCGGGGGAGGGTTAGAGAGAGAGGGAGACACAGAATCTGAAACAGGCTCCAGGCTCTGAGCTAGCTGTCAGCACAGAGCCCGACACGGGACTCGAACCCCCGAACCATGAGATTATGACGAGAGCCGAAGTTGGCCACCCAACCGACTAAGCCTCCCAGGAACCCCTCAGGGTGTTTTTAGAATGTGTGATTCCTGCCCTCCGTGAAATGTTAGGTTAAGAACATTCTCAAAAGTACAATAAAGTTGAAAGACTCTTAAGCGAACACCCATATACCTACTACTTAGTTGCTCTTACTAACATCTTGCTATACTCGTTCTTATCCTATTTCTTTTGACAAAAAGCATATATACAACGAAATGCACAAGCTTAAATTTACCATTCTATGACAGTCACATGCACTTAGGTATCCAAAACCCCTTTCAAAATGTAGTCCATTATCATTTCAGGCAGGTCCCAGGCAGTCTCCAACTCCGATCATCTCCCTATCCCAACCAGGGAGCCACAGTTGTTGTTGTGGTTGTTTCCCACTAGAGATTTATTGTTGAGAACTAAATCTTTTTTGTTTGTGGTGAGGCAGGCAAAGTGTTGATGCTGGGTTCACAGTGGTGAACAAAAGCAACCTTGATCCCTACTCTGGTGCCCACAATGTAGACGTGAAGACCCTTAAGATTCTTTCCAAACCTTTAGATGTGTGCTATTAGAGACCGCTTACATGCAGGTATTTCATGAACCTTTTAGCAAGCTTTTATTCAAGTAGTTCAGGGTAGCTAGACTTGAGTGTTTTAGTTTTCCTGATTTCCTGTTCCTTCTCAATTACAGAGGGAGTTAAATTAAACAGTTAAAAATCTACTGGTTCACCAGTAAATAATCCTAGTTCAGTCTATAGCTATTTTTATGGACAGTTTCTATATATCCAAAGAAAGGCAAAAGCCTAAGACTTAATTCTTCTCTATGAAGAACAAAGGATATGCAGTATTTGATCAGGTTTCACTTAGTAAAGTGAAGTAGAGTTGGGGTAATTATTGAGAGTTTCCTTAATTAAAAAAAATTGTAAATGATTTAACTAAGAATTAAATGATCCAAATAATGATCCTTTACCTTAGAAACTCATCCTTGAAGCTTTCTTGTTGGAAGGTTATAGATTCTGGAAATAAGCAGATCAAAGAAGAAAGTGATAATAGGCTGTGAATATAAGTTTTATATGGATGTTGATACAGAAATTGTGAACCATGGGGAAGTACTGTCCATGATAGTGTTTATGTGTGAGGCACAGTATGCCTTCCCCAGTTTCATCCATGTGAACGCATTGCTAGGACAAGAACCCTGGAGTCTTGATGAGGAAGGATGAAAATAAGGATAAAACAAATGGGTGAGGTTGATGAAGGTAAGAAAATTAAGAAGTGAGATGAGGCTCAAAGTATATATCAAGTTGGGCCACTAAAGAGAACGTTTGAGATGGAGATACAACTGATCTTCATTCACAAATATGGAATCTGCAAATAATTTGTCCACTTGGTAAAGCTTGTTTACAACCCCCAAATCAGCACTTAGAGCACTTGTGCAGCTATTTGTGGACATACTTGGAATCATGAAAAATTTGAGTTACCTTACAAGCGAGTTCCCAGCTAATGTAGAATAAGCTGATGGCCTATCTTTGTCTTTTCAGTGCTGTGTGTGTGTGTGTGTGTGTGTGTGTATGTGTATGTGCACACGCATGGACTTTGCAGGGCCACATTTCTTACATTCTTGTCCTCTTTGTTGGTGACTGTTCTTTAAAATGCTTCCCATCCCCAGTGTAGTGCTGATGCCCTGTCTCATGTAAGCCTAAGTAAGCACTAGAAGGCTGTGATGCACCTTATGGGAAAAAAAGTTAGATAAGCTCCATTCAGGAATGAGTTACAGTGCTGTTGGCTGTGAGTTTAATGACTCAACAATATATATTAAATAAGGTGTCCTTAAACAGAAAGACAGAAAACAAGCTTGTACGTTGTTGATGAAAGTGTCGTGACCAGAAGTTCTCAACTCTATATATCCCTTATGAGCAATGGTTTGGTAATTCAATATTTCCAATAACTTTATAGAATATAACTACCATGAATAACGAGAATCAACTATAGTACTTTGGGTCAGTCATAGAAATAGATTAGATGTTTTAGTGTTTTTCATCTTTTAACCTCAGACCCTTGGATTTTCTCAGAAGCACTTATTTTTAAGAGCACCCTGGCAAATCCTAGTCTTTAGAGTGGTACTAGTTTTTATGAAATAATTACTCTATTTGTATGGGAAATCAGGCTGCATATTCCATTTATTTAAACATTCTGCTAAAGTAGTAAGCTTGGAATTATGTTCTTTGATTTCATAGACATGTATTATGTGAAAATTTGCTCTATCTCCCTTAAATTATAATTCTAGTAAAAGAATTATTTATAAACCTGGTAATAACACCTTAGTACTTTGGCTTTATGTAGAAATTTGTTTATATTTAGACCTGTTAAGATTACTCCTTGTCTAGGGGCGCCTGGATGGCTCAGTCAGTTAAGTGTCCGACTTGAGCTCAGGTCTTGATCTCCTGTTTCATGGGTTTGATCCCCATGTCGGGCTCTGTGCTGACAGCTAGTTTAGAGCCTGGAGCCTGTCGTCATATTCTGTGTCTCCCTTTCTCTCTTATCCTCCTCTGCTCATGCTGTCTCTTTCTCTCTCTCTCTCAAATAAATAAAATGTTAAAAAAAAAATTATTCCTTGTCTAAATCCTACTCCTGGGGCTGGAATTAGAACCTGTTATGCAGTTTACAAGGAAGGTTCTAGAAAGCCTGTCTGAACAAAATACGGTAGTAGAGCTTGGAAGAGAATAGGTTGTAGCCTGGAAGAAGGCTTTTCTCAATATTCTTGTCACACTCTGCTTGCTTGAGCCATAGAAGAAACCTCTCCGTATGATGAGGGAGCAAGGGGCAAGCTGAGGGCAAAGTATAGGTTAACAGCAACCACCCCCTCCCTGCCCCCCCAGGCTCCCCCCACCATGGGACATGTATGATATTCCTTGGACATTCTTGGCTACCCCAAAATGGTGAAGGACAAAAAACAAATGGCCAAACTGATAAGAGTCTCCACCAGTTTCCATAAAAAAGCAATCCCATCAATAGGCCAACCTCCAGGAACTCCCCTACTGTCTTACTGTTAATGCTTTGCTAGAGGGGAAAACAACTTCAGCTTACCAATAGCTAAGCTTCCAGTAAGTCTTTAGTAAGTCTCTTTGGAAACTCATTTTGACTGTATCTCTGCTGCTCATGCCTCCATAAACAGCTTACCCCTCACACTAATTGTGCAGCTCTTTCTGCCCACAGTTCTGTCACTGTACTTTAATAAAATCACCTTTTTGCACCAAAGACCTCTTCAAGAATTCTTTCTTGGTCATCGGTTCTGGACCCCATGAACCCCACTAACACCCCGAAACTTAATCATCTGTGTTTTTGCCTTTCTCAATGAAAGGCTGCTGTTGCTTGTTAATTGATGTTGGGCTTCTGGTTGGGGCAGGAGGTTTTTGATTGTGTTGGTCCAGCCTCTGTCTTAGGCATCCCCTGTGTGCCAGAGGCTTGGGGTAGTTTTCTCAGCATTCCTTCATTCTTTCCGGTGGCAACTAAACTCTGTCTTGTGTCTCTGGTTGGCCTTAAGTAGGAGAGAGTTTGTCTTGCTTCTCACAACAGCTGATCTTTACCTGGTAACAGTCTCAAATCGTGGACCCAACAAAAATATTGCCTGCCTCACTTCAGAGACCAGGTTTCTGCTTTTGCATCTTTATCATAAGCGATGGATCTTTGCCTGGACTCAGTATGACAGGTTTTCTTGTTGCTTCTGTAGAGCCTGAAGGCTATTGCTTCATAAAAGAGTGCATTGGGTTTTCCACCTGGAGCAGCAGCATATGTGCCCCTGTAGGAGGCTGTCCCTGCACCCACTCTTTCTCATGAGTATGAGTACCCAGCAGAGGCTCATAGAACAGGAATTTTGAGTGGAACCTTGCTTGTGTCTGGGCCTCCTACTCTATTCCAGATTTGTAGGCCAGCCTATACTTGCCCTTTATGAACAGATTACAAATTTGGCTAGTTACGTCTTACCTGCTTGGATGACCATTTGTTTCTGCCTTGCTCAGTGAAAGGCTAAATAGTTAATATGTCCAGTCTCTCTTTGGAAATACTTGTCCGTCTTTGGAGTTCAGGTTACTTCACTGTATTAGGATTTTAGCTCTCCAGTGGGCTCAAGCACAGTGAGAATTCTGTAGATGATTTGGCTTTTGTTGTTGTTAGAGTGGGAGCACTGTTCTTTTATGGTATTCAACATCTAGTAGAAAAGGGACTTTTACTTTTTTACTTAATCTGTGGGCATATGTATTACCATGCTAATTAAAACAAAATCTTGTGATCAACTAGAAAGTACTAAAAACACTTGAGAAACATAAGCATCCTTTTTATGTTTGCATCTGTAAGGTAGTTGAGATACTTGAAACAAGATGAATAGTATTAACCTTGAACTTCCCTGAAGCTGTTTCAGAATCCTGAGTCCTAATATCTGTGAATTCTAATCAGCTACTGTCCCTGCTCCTTCCTCTTTCTTCCAGAGGAATCAAATACGACTGAAGCTGAATGCCTCTTGTTAGAAATGGGGCAAAGTTTCTAGAAGCTGGATGAGGAATGTAGGGGTGGGGGGGAGCTATAGCAGCAATGAAAATGGCAGTTGTGTGTGTGGGAAGGGGTAATAGTGAAGTAAGGAACAAAACAGGAGAAAAGGAGAATTTGTTTTTGTACAGTGACTGTTGTGGATAAAAATCAAGTCAGCTCTCTATTAAAATCTTATTTGTTTTTCTTTTCTAAAGTTTTTTTTTTGTTCTTGTTAATTGCAATCACTTTTTACTTTTATAATCAGCATTGGAAAAAATAGATTTCTGAACCTATATAGGCGATGAAATCTTGCATGTTATTTGTGAGTTACCTTCCGTGTCTTTATTTGTTTTTAAAGTGTTTTTAAAAATTTTTAAATTTAATTTGAGAAAGAGAAAGAATGAGCAGGAGAGGGGCAGAGAAAGAGGGAGACAGAGAATCCCAAGCAGGCTCTGCATCATCAGTGTAGAGCCCCACATGGGGCTAAATCTCAGGAACCATGAGTTCATGAACTAAACGAAAATCACAAATTGGATGCTTAACAAACCGAATCACCCAGGTGCCCCTTTGTTCCATTTTAAAAAGCACTTATTGCACATTTGAAATTCCTTAGAAGCATGTATTCTGTTCTGTTGGGGGGGAGGGGGGGNTAAGAAGTAGATTTTTTTCACAATTTAACATGTCTAAAATTGTGAAGTTTTACAGTTGATAGACAATCATAACTTAATTGGATGGTATTTTTTCTTAGTAAACAAAATATGTCTAACAATTGATGGCACTTTAGGCTTGAGGAAATATATTACATAGGCAATTTCACAGGTTAAAAACTAATGACCTTTTGATTTTTGTTATTGTTTTTGTTTTGTTTTTGGTAGAAGTAGCTGGAACTTTCTTGACCTTTCATGGATTGATCCACTCAGAGGGTGATACATCCGTGTGTTAAAGAAGTTTAAAAATCTTATATTTGAATTTCAAAAAAAGAACTAAATTACACTAACATTGAACTGTGGTATAAAATGTAATATCTCTCTTCCTATAGTTTTATACTGTTTTTATCTTCCCCTCTGTTTTCATTTTAATCATGATCTCTTCAGAAAGTCATTCATTCATACACTTTCTTTTCATTCTCCCTATTTTCACAGCAACTAGCTGCTTGTATTTATGTTAAGAAAAGGATCCTTCATAGCTGGTGCTCAAGGGAACATTTGGTACTGCACTTCTCCCTTTGCTTTAAATGGGACGCAATCTAGAGGATACCATGTAAATGGTGACAGAAATTATTTATTTATTTTTAATGTTTTCTGAGAGAGAGAGAGAGAGAGAGTGTGAGCAGGGGAGGGTCAGAGAGAGAGGGAGATACAGAATCTGAAATAGGCTCCAGGCTCTAAGCTGGCTGTCAGCACAGAGCCTGACACGGGGCTCGAACCCACAAACTGTGAGAACAGGACCTGAGCCGAAGTCGGATGCTTAACCAACTGAGCCACACAGGTGCCCCAGAAATTATTTTTTTAAACTTAGTTTTTAAAGTGTTTATTAGAGAGAGTGAAAGAGAGAGAGTGCACACATGCGAGCACAAGGGCAGGGGAGGGGCAGGGAGAGAGAGGGGGAGACCCAGAACTCAAAACAGGCTTCAGGCTCTGAGCTGCCAGCACAGACCCCAACATAGGGCTTGAACTGAGAAACTGTGAGATCATGACCTGAGCCAAAGTTGGATGCTCAACCGACTGAGCCACCCAGGCGGCCCCAAAATTTATACCAGGAAAAATTCTATAGTTACTTTATGAATTCAAGCTTTGTTTATTCTTATGGTGGTATAGGTTATAATTTGTTGTCTTTGCCTCACAGGAATCCAGTCATCCTGATTATAGTGTCCGTGTATGAAGGATGCTTGTGTCTTACTCCTCTTTTTGAAATGAATCATTGTGAGATCATTTTTAAAAAAACCCTAAGTTATTCATAGCCACTAATAGCTTCCATTAATTAGAGGCAGAAAATCTTACATTAAATAATACGGATGACCTTGACATCAAAAAGTACACTCAGGGGCGCCTGGATGGCTCAGTCGGTTGAGGCTTCGTCTTCAGCTCAGGTCATGATCTCATGGTTTGTGGGTTTGAGCCCCGCTTCGGGTTCTGTGCTGACAGCTCCAAGCCTGGAGCCTGTTTCGGATTCTGTGTCTCCCTCTCTTTCTGCCCTTCCCTGCTTGTGCTCTATCTCTCTCTGTCTCAAAAATAAATAAAACAAAAAATAAAAAATAAAGTACACTCAGATCTTTAATGGATTTGTTCATTTTCTTTGGAGTTGGCCCCTACGTGTGTATAGCTGGTAGGTCAGATAATTAGTGAGGAAAAAATATTTACTTTCCCAATCAACATACCTCCCAGAATTGTTGTCTGAAGGCCCGTCACCTTTACATAGGAAAATATGGCAATTTAAAGAAAACTATTTCCTTCCCTACATTGACCTAAAACATATCATTTGTTTTGGTAGCTTTTCTTAGACATAGTCTTAATCGTTCACCCTGATATATTCACTCTTTTCTTCAGTAATGCCCAAGTTTTTGACACAAAGAAAACAAATGAAGAAAAGCAATAGGATATAATCTTAGAAAGCAGAATAAGTATGATCAAACTAGAGTTCTGACATGTGTAATCAAATAATTATAAGGAGCCATAACTGGCCCTGGCCCTCTTCCAATATCACTTGGGCTCATACTGGGGTCATCTTTATTTGAACATACTTTTTTAAAAAATTATTATTACTTTTTAAATGAATACAGAAACTCCTTCTAGTGCTTGAAGGGAGTATATCTTCAGCTCCACATACTGCACAAAACCCAAAACAACTTAATACCATGTTATTTTACCACACTGGAATGCAAAGAAAGTTCAAGATACACTCTGCCATGCAAATATAAGTAAAATGTTGAATGAGCAACATGACTGGCTGGACTTAGGAAGAGATACATGTCTGGTAAGATTTGGACTTGGGTCTTGGGGGATGTAGTTTGATTCTTGGCGTCAGTGGAGTGAAAAGAGATTAGGAAGCACCTCATGAGAAAATTTAGGGATATCAGTGATTCAGGTGAGCTTTGAGTTGGTTGGAAGGGTAGGATTATAAGGAAATGGTATGTTAAGCTCTTGTGTTAGATTTTAGAGATAAGTAGAAAATCTACCTCAAAAATTAATAGAAATAAACTTTGTCCCAGAAAAGCTGCCTTTCCCTCTGACATTTAATAATAATGTGAATTTATTTAATAACTGTGAATTAAAAATATAATTCATACTGAATGCTTATATATACTCAATTTTTTTGAACAATGTTTTCTTTTTTTGAAGTAGATTTATTTTGAGGGAGAGAGAGAGCACGCATGTGAGAGAGCAGGGGAAGGGTGGAGTGAGAGAATCCCAAACAGGCCCTGTGCTGTCAGCATAGAGTCCTACATGGAGTCTGATCCCATGAAATGTGAACACATGACCCAAGCTGAGCTCAAGAGTCCTACTCAGCCACCCAGGTGTCCCTTTAATTGTTTTTTATTTAAAGAAATAAGAAATGGAAACCAGGAAGAACTGAGCCATAGAGGTCTTAGATGTGTATGAAGTGGTCTTGGGGGGTAAGGTGTGTTTTTAAAGAAATTCAAAAGGATCATATGTATCAAAACATGATACCAGAAGGGTGGAAAGTATTTAAAAGCCTGGTCACTATATATTATGCAACAATTTCAATATTTCTTAAATGTTTAAGACTACATTAAAAATACAAAGTTCTATGGCTTCAATGTGAGTTCCTTCACAGAAGGAAAAGAAAGCCCTTTGTAAAATATGGAAACCATCTTGAGTCAAACAAATGCCAGAAGAAATTATAATTGTAAAAATGAGATGTCGACTATCGTTATTACAGTGGCTGTGTTGTTTCCAATAACAATTTGGCATTTTATTTAGTCTGTAACAATCTACAATTGAAATATAAAATAAAGATTTTTCTTTTATTTCCTTCAGAAGTTCTCTGCCAAGCTAAGCAGAACTGAATGAAACATCTGTAGATGATTAAAACAAGCTTTCCTATGAGGTTTTGAATAGAAAGTAAACATGGATTTTATCCATAGTCAACAGCATTTACAAATGTAAAGGGAGGAAGCTACTGAGTTTTTGAAGAATGAGCTGTTAGAGAGGAAATAGAAGTATGGAACGGCATATGGCGATAATCAGTTCCATACGGTGAAAGGCTTCTATTAAAAAAAAAAAAAAAGACTTACAGTGAGCTGCTCTGATTGGGTGATGTTGTATTGAAGCAATTTTTGTGTCTTATTTCCTACCTTTGGCTTTTTAGAATACTCCTATCTCATGAAACTGATTTAAATGTGACTAACGTGTGAGGGATTTTGTTGTGAGGGTACATGTTGTTGCTCGTGAGTGAGAAGCCCCATATTGGGGGTTATCCAGACTGGTGAAACACCCCACTGGACACCCACCCATATTTTCAATTTTTCAATTCTCCCTGCTTAACTACACTTTGGGGAAGTCCTAATTTGCTAACTTTTTGAGACTATGTTTTTTGTAGTGCTTAAGAACCCTGGCTTTGGTGTGACTATCTGGATTTGAGTTTGTTTCCCCCATTCACTAGCTTTGTCAACTTGGGGGATGACATAACCTTTCTATGCCTGTTTTTCTTGTCTGTACATGGGGATTCCAATAATAACTGCATTGGTATATTATATGACCTAATGGTAAAATTGTTGTATGAATTCGCATGAACTAATACAAGTAAAAACTGTGTGCCAGTGTCACTTGGACTCCATGTTAGACCTATTGAGTCAGAATCCCTATACCTTTTTTTTCCCCCTTATCATGGGCAACTTGTCAGTAAACAATTTTGATCATTTATCTCCACTATAGTCTTGTTCATATAGTTAGGAACTTCTAGTGTTGTTCTAATATAGTATACACATTTTATAGCACACACAAGTCATATTTTCTAGAAGAGTGAGATAATAAATATAAAAAGTCTGAACATCTTTTTCCTAATCCCATTGGTTTAGGATTCAGACAGAGCTCAGTGGTTCAGAATGTATTTGTTCCATTGAACACATATGAAAAAGTAGTACTGAATTCAGCTCGTCAAAATCTTGAGGGCACCACGACAAACAACAGTAGCAAACCCCCAGAGCTTTGGTAGTCAGTGTCTCTTTCTGTGTGTGTGCCAAGGCCAAATATGAAATCCTGTTCCCAGTGCCCTATGTTTCGCATTTCAACAATATTTCTGTTTACTTTTATCTCTTTGTTCTTGGTGTGCTTTCTAATATTGCCAAACAACTCACTTTAGCAATTGTGACCTTGATGGTATCGATCCTCTCTTCTTGGCCACAAATGTCTGTAGCTTTCAAAAAGATGAAGTAAGCTCTTTGTTTTTAATTGCTGATGAAGGTTTCCTCACTTCCACCTTATTTCAGTTTTTTCCCTCCATGGGCGGATGGTTGCTGCAGCTTTGTTAGTTCTGGGTCACTGGTGATTCTGCCTCAGTTAGGCTGTATCAACACACAGAGGTGTTAATCTTCTTTTGTTCCCTCTACCAGCCTTTCTTTAGCTTTATAATTATCCAAGGTGGTAATAGCTCTTAAGAACACACTGTCACCTTGAAATCAAGTGGATTTTAGCTGAAAACTCAGGCAAGGTCTTAAAGATACTGTTTCTCTCAGCTATGAATAATAAAGGAAAATTTGAACATGACAGTCCTTTGTTGTAATGATATTTAGATGATGGATTCCTATTACCCTGCATAATATGGGGCGTTGACATTTTATTCAAACTTGTAATCCTTGTCATTCAGTGTGAGAAGAGAAGAGACAGCTATCTGGAGTAGGGACAACACAGGATGGCACTATAGAGAAATGACATAAAGTCAAAAGTAATAGCAATAATCATTTTTTATTTCTTGTCATGCATTTTTAGAATTTACACGTTGTCCTACGGTACTCTCTTCATGATTTCAAGTGCCTGCAGTGTTTCTGAGCACCATTTGGGACACATCTTATTACCTAAATACCCTAAGTACACATTAACATTGATTATATATGGTTATTGAAACAAAGTATTTGATTTATGTCCTTAGAATTATACCTTCTAATCAGAAAAACTTCTTTGTTTGATTACTCATAGGCAGGCTTGCATTTGGGTTATAATGTATACTATTTTACACTGTTAATGTGTTGAAGATAGAAATCATTCCTACTTCAATGACACCAACTTAATGGTAAATATTCAAGAACACTATGGTGGGACAAATTGCTATTAAACTAGAGAGACTGAAGAAGAGGGTTTTTGTTTAATTTGAATATCCCATATGTACTATACACTGACAATTCATAAATAATTTGAATACAATAAAATACACAAAAATATGTAAAGAACTCAATCTTTGAGGGTTCTTCTAGGAACATGGTAGCAGCTTAGAATTAAATATCCCCACCTCCCTTCCTAAAAATCCTACAAAGAGATAGCAACATAAGGAAGGAGAAGGTGACACTGGAACTGAGGGATGTGGAGTCAACCATTGAAGATCTCTGTGGAGGACCGTTCCACACAGGAACAATGGTAGTTGCAAAGGCTCTGGGGTAGAAATGAGATGGTGTGCTAGAAGAACAAAAACAGTGGGGCTTGGTCAAAGTGAGGAATGGGGAGAATGGAAGGAAATGAGGGTGAAGAAGTAGTCAGGAGTCTTAACATGAAGGGCTTTGCAGGCCAAAGTTAGGAATTTAGATATTGTAATATAATAGACAATGACTGGAACATTTTGAGCAGTAGAATGCCATGGTTTGATTTACTGTTTAAAAGTAAATCCCTTTGTTGTAACACCTGCTGAAATTAGAATAAAGTATGTAAATTAGATAATAAAATTGTATCAGTGCTAATTTTCTGACTCTGATACTTGTGTTCTGTTAATGTAAGGGAAAGTTACTGTTTTCAGGAAATCTACCTGGAAATATTTAGGGGTAAAATGGTTAGATATGTCACATGTTCCAGAAAAAGATGTGTGTGGAGAGAAAAAGGAGAATGATAAATAAATGTTATAAATGTTACTTCTTAGGAATTTGGGGGAAAGGTACACAGAGATGTTTTATTCTATTCCTGTTCTAGTCTTGCCACTTTTTTGTAAGAAGAAAACAATTACAAAATAAAAAGGAAAAAAAAATCATACTGGCCTCTGTGGGAAATGATTTATATACAGGCGAGCAAATGTGGGAGCAGGGTAACCAGTAAAAGAATGGTTATAGTGGCCTAGGAGACCAGTGATAGTAGCTGGGATTGAGACAGCAGCAATGAAAGTAGAGAAAAATGGTCAGATTAAAGATACATACTGTTGATTGGATTTGCTCATGAGTTTGTGTGGTTGGTGAAGAAAAGAAAGGAATAATATATGACCTTGGGTGTCTTGGCTACGGTGATTTTATTTCCTGAGATAGGATGACTGAAGTTGTTTGGGTAACAGAAAATGCTGTGCTGACCATTCAAGGTTTTGGGTAAATACAAGCAGGACAATTTCTAGATTGTAGAGTAAGAGTCTGGTTAGCTTTGTAAGAAATTGTCAAGTTGTTTTCCAAAGTGGCTGAGCCCTTTCACAGTTTCACCAGGAGTGTATGAAAGTTTCCATTCTGTATCCTCACCAGCATTTGGTGGTATCTGTATTCAGCATTTTGGCTATTCCAAGAGGCATATTGTGGTTAGTTCATTTATCATTTTATTTCAAGTCTCTGATGCCTTATGATATATAACATCTTTCACATAAGTATTTGCCATCTTACGTCTATTTTGGTGAAGTGTCAAGGTCTTAGGTCCATTTTTAAACCAGGTTTCTCATTTTTTTAGAGGTAAGTTTTCAAGAGTATATCCAGAAAATGTTTGGGTAACAGTCTTTCATCAGATGTGTCTTCTGCAATTTTTTCCTCCCAGTCTGTGGTTTGTCTTCTAATTTTTTTGATCTTCTCTTTCACAGAGCATAAGTTTTTATTTTAATTTAATTTAATTTAGTTCAGCATATTCATAATTTTTTTCAAGGATTGTATTTTAGGTGTACTTTAGGTAAAAAGACATTACCACACCAAAGGTCCTCTAGGTTTTCTCCCATGTTATTTTCTCCTATGTTATAAAATTTCTAGGAATTTTATAGTTTGACATTTTACCTGAAGTTTATGATCCATATTGAATTAATTTTCATGGAGGCTTTAAGGTCTGTGTCTATATATACATTTATATACATAAATATATATATTTTTTTTATGTTGATGCCCAGGTGTTTCAGTACCACTTGCTGAAGAGACTGTCTTTGTACTATTGTATTGCCTTTGCTTTTTTTGTCACGGATCAATTGACTATAATTATGTGGGTTTATTTTGGAATTCCTTATTTTATTGCATGATCTATTTTACTGTTCTTCTGCCTATACCAGAATATCTTGATTACTATAGCTTTATAGTAAGTCTTGAAGTCCGGTAACATTAGTCCTACAAATTTGTTCTTGCCTTGGAGTATTCAGTTGTTCATTCTGGTTCCCCCCNAGTTATTTCATTTAGTAATATGCATTGGAAATGCACTGAATGTATAGACCAAGTTGGGAAGAACTGACATGTTGACAATATTGAGTCTTCCTATCCATGAACATGGAATATTTTTCCATTTATTTAGATCTTCTTTGATTCTGAATGCAAACATTTTTGTGGGATGATTCTTAGCAATGTGTTACTGGACAAAAGTATACATATTTGAAAATACACAAATCACCAAATTTCAACTACCTTATGATCCAGCAATTCCACTACTAGGTATTTACCCAAAGGATGCAACAATACAGATTTGAAAGGGTACATGCACCCTGATATTTACAGCAGCATTATCAACAATACCCAAAGTATGGAGACAGCCCAAATATCTGTCAACTGATAAATGGATAAAGAAGTGGTATGTATATACATACACAAACACACACACACACACAGAAAATGAAATCTTACTCAGCTATAGAATGAAATCTTGCCATTTGCAATGATGTGGATGAATGTATTCTGTGAAGCAAAATAAATCAGGGAAAGACAAATACCATATGATTTCACTCATACGTGGAATTTAAGAAGCAAAACAGATGAATGTATTAAAGTTGGAAGGCAGGGAGTAGAGCCTGATAAAAACCACAAAAGACTCTTAACAATAGAGAAGAAATTGAGGGTTGATGGAGGCAGGTGGGTGGGGGATGGGCTGTATACATGATGGCTATTAAGGAGGACACTTATTATGATGATGAGCTCTGGGTATTATATGTAAGTGATGAATCACTGAATTCTGCTCCTGAAACCAAAATTGTACTCTAGGTTACCTAACTAATTAGAATTTAAATAAAAATTTGAAAAGAAAAATTTGAAAAGAAATTTCCCTCTAGAAAGATTGTACAAGTTTAAAATTCTTTGAAGCATATAACAATTCCCTTTTATTCACACACTCACCTGTGCTGGATGTTAATAATTAAAAATTTGCCAATCTGGTAAAAAATATCATTGCATTGTTTTAATTTCTATTTCTTTCACTTTTCATTTGCTTATTGGCCATTTGTATAATTTTCCCTAAAATGTTCTGTTATTTACCTTTGAATTTTATTAAGTAGTTCAGNTGGCAGGTCCATGTCCTTACTCGGCTTTATTTTTTCACATCTGTATTAGTTTCTTATTGCTGCTATACAAAGTAGTAAAAATTTAGTGGCTTAGACGATAATTTTTTTCCCTTATAATTTTAGAGATCAATTCTAAAATAAAGGTGTTAGCAGGGCTGGGAAGGACTCTCAGAAGGAATCTGTTTCCTTTCTTCTTTGAAGTTCAAGGGGCTGTCTGAATTCCTTGGCTTTTGCTCCCTTCATCTTCAAACTCAGTAGTGTAGCATATTCAAATCTGTCTCTTTCTCCGAATTTACTAACACTCCAGCCTCTCTCTCAAAAAACTTGTGTAACCATTCTGGGTCCACCTAGATAATCCAGGATAATCTTGCCAGTTTAAGATTTTTGATTACTTCTGCAAACTCCTTTTTGTCATATAAAGTAACATGTTCACATGTTCCGGGGGATGAGGACTGGGGCATTTGAGGGTAGGAATAAAGGCATTTATCATTCACCTTATATACCATCTAATATATGATATATTTTACTTAATTAATCTATTATTGTCTGTGTTCTCCACTCCCTGTCCCCGTCACCACTAGAATGTAAACTCTAAGAGGGTACGGATTTTTTTTGTCTTGGTTTATTGTTGAATCCCTATCAGTAAGAATAGTGCCTTCTATATTAGGTGTTCAACTAATATTTTGGAATGGATAAAAGAATAATAAGTGAATAAATGAAAATTGCTTTTTTGGGGTTAGATCTAAAACTATTATTCCTCTTTATTTTGTGGTTATTCATATTTCTTGCATTAATTCAGGTCCTTTTTATTAGAAATTATATAGTTAATTTTTTGTTGATTTGAACTTTAAAATTTCTCCCATATTGTGAGTATGGCTTCTTTCTCACTGAAGTGTTTATTTGGGTTTTCTTAATTCCTTAGATACACTTGACAGAGATTGTTCCCGTGATCCTGGAGAGTATTGCAATTGGCCCCTAGATAACTTTTAAAACAGAAGTCTGCCCTTCAGGTAGAAGCTTTTGAGATAACTGACTGGGTCTCCATGGAAAGATTGGGTGTTCCTGTCTGCTGACTCCCCGCTGTGCCCAGGGTGGGTTAGCCATGTGAGTCTGCATGAGTCCTTTAATAACTGTCTCTTAATTTATTATAGAACTGTGGGTCTTGTGAATGAAAGCCCTGTTGGCTTTCAGAGCTAGATAGTGTGGGGGCCTATCAGATGGAAATCTTAAAGGCTGAGGCACAAGATGTAGAGTCCAAACCCTTTGCTACTCAAGGAGAAGCTGGGACTTGTGCATTCCTTCCCAGTTGTGTGTCCCCGTTGTGGAGGTGAGGTTTATGGCAAGATTACATCTCAGCCTTTCTTAACCTGTTACAACATGTATTTTCTTACTTGCCTCTTGTTTACCAGTCATTCAGTTAGTTTCTCAGAGAGAATTGCTTCATGTATAGCTATCGATTTGGTGTGTCTGTGGGAAAAACTAAGCTCAGGAACTTTCTCTGTTGCCATTTTGAAACCATACCCAGTCAAAAATTTTTGGAGTTTTTAAAACTCTGCCTCTAGTTTCATGGAGATTTTCTGTTGTTCCAGTCTATTTCACTTATTTATGTGCAGATATTTCTTTTTTCCTTCTTTCTGCTAACTCTAGGCTTAGTTTGTTCTTTTTCTAGTTTCTTGAGATGTAAAGTTAGGTCGTTAGTGGTTTTTCTTTTTTCTTTAAAGTAGGCATTTAGTGCTATAAACTTTATGCTTACAGCTACTTTGCTATATTCCATAGGTTTTGGAATATTGTATTTCCATTTGTTAAAAGAATTCCCCTTTCAATGTTTTCTTTTACCTATTGATAGTTCAAGAATATGTTGCCTAATCTCCGCATATGTGTCAATTTTCCAGCTTTTGTTACTCATTTCTGGTGTTATACCATTGTAGTGGGATAAGATAGTCGGTATGATAACAGTCATTAAAAAATCTTTTTTTCATGTTTGTTTATTTTTGAGAGAAAGAGTGTGAGTGTGGGAGAGCAGAGAGAGAAAGACACAGAATCCAAAGCAGGCTCCAGGTTCTGAGCTGTCAGCCCTGAGTCTGACTCAGCACTCAAACTCACAAATGGTGAGACCATGACCTGAGCTGCATTTGGATGCTTAACCAACTGAGCCACGCAGGCACCCTGATATGATAACAGTCTTAATTTTGCTAATGCTTGTTTTGTAACCTAACATAGGATTTATCCTGGAGAATGTTCTATGTGCACATGAGAAGAATGTGTTTTCTGTTGCTGTTTGATGTCTTCTATATATTGTTATTCCATTTGGTCTAAACTGTTCAACTTTCCTTTGTTGATTTTCTTTCTGGATGATCTATCCATTGTTGGAAGTAGGATATTGAAGTTCTCTATTGTTACCATATTGTCTATTTGTCCTTTTAAACTTATTAGTATTTGTTAAATATTTTCAGGTAGTCTGAGCTTGGTTTCATATATATTTAAAATTGTTACATATTGTTGGTGAATTGATCCTGTATCATTGGTTAATGACTTTCTTTGTATATTTTCATCATTTTGACTCAAAGCCTGTTGTCTTAGGGTGCCTGGGTGGCTAAGTTAGTTAACTGTCCAACTCTTGATTTAAGTGCTATCCATGATCTCACAGTCGGTGACTTGGAGCCCTGCATTCCGCTCTGCATTGGCAGTGAAGGTCCTGATTGGAATTCTTTCTCTCTGCCCCATTCCTGCTTGGACACCCTCTATCTCTCAAGTAAATAAATAAATGAACTAAAAAAAATCTGTTCTGTCTTAAATAAACATAGCTACTCTTTCTTTTGATTTTCCTATTCATTGAATACCTTTCCATCACTTCACTTTGAGCCAAGGATGTCCTTAAAAGCCAAAGTGAGTCTCTTGCAGGCAGATGATGGTTGGGTTGGGTCTTTTTGTTGTTACTTTTTTTTTTTTTGGTTTATTTTTCGTTTTTAATTTTTTAATGTTTTATTTATTTCTGAGAGAAAGAAAGAGAGACAGACAGTGTGNTTTGATAGGAGAATTTAGCTCATTTACATTTAGAATAATTATTGATAGTAAGGACTTACTGATGCCATTGTAATGTTTTTTGACTTTTTTATAGGTTTCTTTTTCCTTTCTTCCTCTCTTGCTGCTGCCTTTTGTTAATTGATGATTGCCTGAAGTGGTGTGCTTTCATTCTCTTCTCTTTGCCCTTTGTGAATCTGCTGTAAGTTTTTGATTTGTGGTTACCATGGGACTGAAATTGTTACAGCTGTATGATGTTTTATTTATTTTGTACTGATAATGGTTAAACTTTAATCACATACAAAAACTCTACCTTTTTATTTTCCCCCATAATTTTGATGTCACAACTTCTCTCTTTTCATATTGTGTTTTTTATTAGCAAATTATTGTAGCTGTAGTTATTTAAAATACTCTTGTCCTTTAACCTTTATACTAGAGTTGAGTGGTTAATACATCAACATATTTTAGTATTAGTATTCTCAATTTGACTGTATACTTTTATCAGTGTATTATATTCATGTCACTAATTATTGTTGCATTTCAGCTTGAGGAACTTCTTGCTTTCTTGTAAGTTAGTGGTAAAAAATATCCTCAGCGTTTGTTGGAGAAGGTCTTTATTATCTTCATTTTTAGAAGATAACTCTGTCAATTAAGTATTCTTGGTTGGCAGGGTTTTTTTGTTTGTTTTTGTTCTTGTTGTCCTTTGAATGTACCCTTCTACTCTGTTGGCCTGTGAGGTTTCTGCCTCATTGGGGGTTTTCCTCTAAGTTATAAACTACAAACTTCTTTTGTCTTTTTGCTTTCAGTATTCCCTTTTTGTATTTGATTTTTGAAAGCTTCATTTAATAAGTTTTGAAGAGGATCTCTTTAAATTGTTTGGAGACCAGTGAGCTTCAGGAAATTGAAGCTCACAGTTTCTTTGCAGATTTAGAAAATTGGCATCCATGGGGCCATGGGTGGCTTAGTTGGTTAAGCGTCCGACTTTCGCTTAGGTCATGATCTCGCGGTTCGTGGGTTCGAGCCCCGCGTCGGGCTCTGTGCTGACTGCCAGCTCAGAGCCTGGAGCCTGTTTCAGTCTGTGACTCCCTCTCTCTCTGACCCTTCCGTGCTCACGCTGTCTCTCTCTCTCTCTCTCTCCTAGAAATAAATAGAACATTAAAAAAAATTTGTAAAAAAATTGTCATCCATTATTTCTTTTTTAATTTTTTTTAAATGTTTTTATTTATTTCTAGGAGAGAGAGAGAGACAGCGTGAGCAGGGGAGGGTCAGAGAGAGAGGGAGTCACAGACTGAAACAGGCTCCAGGCTCTGAGCTGGCAGTCAGCACAGAGCCCGACGCGGGGCTCGAACCCACGAATCGCGAGATCATGACCTAAGCGAAAGTCGGACGCTTAACCGACTAAGCCACCCAGGCGCCCCAAGTCATCCATTATTTCTTAAAATAAGCTTTCTTCCCCCTTCTCTCTCTTCTTTTGAACTTGAGTAATTCACACAGTGAATTATCCCACAGATCATGTAAGCTTTTATCACTCCTTAATATTTTTTCTTTGTTCTTTTCTAACTAATTTCACAGTTCCTGTGTTCTTTCTCATAGATTCTTTCTTTTCCTGGACACATCCTACTGTTGATGGTCTCTATTGCATTTTTCACTTGTTTCATTATATTTATCGATTTAGAATTTCTATCTGGCTGTGTTTTGATTGCTTTGTTAAACTTCTCAGTTTAACATGTATTATTTTCCTGATCTCATTGATTATCTGTCTTATAGCTCATTGAGTTTTCTTAAAACAGCTATTTTGAATTCTTGACTGGGTAAATCACAAATCTTCATAACCTTGGGATTAGTTACTAGAAGATTATTGTGATCCTTTGGTGATGTTATATTTTCCCTAATTTCTCATGTTTCATCAAGTGTGTATTGCTTCTCATTTGAGGTAGCAGTCACCTCTTCTGGTTTTACCTAGAAATAAATTGCCTTCAGGAGAGAAATACCTTTCTGTCATATCTGCTATGATATGAGGGTTTCTCAGACCCTCTGTGGATATACCTGTTGTACACTTCAGGTTTACTCTTAGCAGAATACTTCTACTTCTCTTGATGATGCAAGGCACTAGACTATGTGCTGACGAGCCTTCCTTTTGTTGTCCAAAACACAGTGTTAAAGCTTTAGTTTGTGGCCTCTCCATGGCTGACAAATTTGAGCTGGCTTTATGGTCACTAGCCATCTTCCAAAGCTTGCTCTCACTAGTGCAGCTGAAAGAGTGCACAGGGAGCTGGCCACAGAGTTGGGATGTGTGTGGGTGAGGTACACTGAGTACGGATAGTGCCTGCAGGCATCTTGGAGGAAATCCGCAGGTAATGCTTTCCCAGAAGATCCTGAGTAGGCTTCTTGAGGAACTCCACAATGCGGTTTACAGGATCCCCTTATTGCTTTATTAGTGTCCCATCATGCTCTTGGAGCCTCGTTTTGCCTCCCAGTCACGCAGCTCATAATTTAGTATTTGGGATGGGGAAAGAAAGAAGCCTCTTTGGCATTGTCCCACACAGCTGGAGAAGCTGGGTGCTTACTTACTTGCTTTTGCTTTCTATGGCAAGAGAAACCAGAGGCTGAGATCTCTCTATGCTGTGCTGTCTTGTGAGAGGGGTGGTGCAGGTAAAGTCGAACTGTTCTTACTTTCTCTAATGTATCCCAGCTAATAGTTTTTGCTTTCCAGTGGTATACTGGAACTTCTCTATTTACCAGAATGTCAACTATGCTTTCCTTGACCATGGGTGATTGTCTAGGACAGTGTTTTCCAGGGGTCTCTGATTATGGCTAAAAGGGGCTGTAGCTGGTTCACAGGCCACTGCAGGTCCATAGCCAGGACTGAGATCTATATGCCTATTAGGTGGTACATGGGTGGGTGAGACTGCTCTTGAGTCCCTTGCTATATGGTACTGGATCCTGTAGTTCCCACAATGCACTTTTTTCTATGGATAGATGCTGAATTGCGTTGTTGGGGATGGGGTACAAAACAAGGGAAGTCTTAGGCCATGGTGATGACATCACTCCTCATCTCACATTTTGATGTGTGGTATTTTTTTAATGTTTGTTTATTTTTGAGAGAGAGAGAGAGAGAGAGAGAGAGAGAGATAACGCGCGCGAGCAAGCACGAGTCGTGGAGGGGCTGAGAGTGAGGAGGACAGAGGATCTGAAGCGGGCTCTGTGCTTATAGCAGAGAGCCCTATGCAGGGCTTGAACACAAACCATGAGATCATGACCTGAGTCAAAAGCTGGATGCCTAACCAACTGAGCCACCCAGGTACCCCGATGTGTGGTATTCTTACTGTCATTCATTCCCTTTAACAAACATTTTATTATGAAAAACTTGAATCATTCAAGGAAGTAGAAAGACTAGAATCATGAAGCCATTAGTTTTATACCACCAATTTTTTTTTTTAATAGTTTATTGTCGAATTAGTTTCCACATAACACTCAGTGCTCATCCCCACAAGTGTCCTCCTCCATGCCCATCCCCCCCTCCCCCCACATCCATCAGTCCTCAGTTTTTGTCAGCATTCAAGAGTCTCTCATGGTTTGCTTCTCTCCCTTTCCCCCACCATTTCCGCCCTTCTTCTCCCCCTTGTTCCTCCGTCAAGTTCCTCCTAATCCTCCTATACGTGCAAACATATGATATTTGTCCTTCTCTGCCTGACTTATTTCGCTCAGCATAACACCCTCAAGGTCCATCCATGTTGCTACACATGGCCAGATTTCATTGTTTCTCATTGCCATGTAGTATTCCATGGTATAGATAAACCACATCTTCTTGATCCATTCATCTGTTGATGGACACTTAGGCTCTTTCCATGTTTTAGCTATTGTGGAGAGTGCTGCTATGAACATTGGGGTACATGTGCTCCTATGCATCAGCATTTCTGTATCCCTTGGGTAAATTCCTAGCAGTGCTATTGCTGGGTCATAGGGGAGTTCTATTGTTAGTTTCCTGAGGAACCTCCACACTGTTTTCCAGATGGGCTGTACCAGTTTACATTCCCACCAACAGTGTAGGAGGGTGCCCGTTTCTCCACATCCTCGCCAGCATCTAGAGTTCTCTGATTTGCTCATTTTAGCCACTCTGACTGGCGTGAGGTGGTATCTCAGTGTGGTTTTGATTTTTTATACCACCAATTTTAATAAATACGGCCTATCTTGTTTATCCATACCATACACCCCCACACTTCTGGGTTGTTTTAAAGCAAAGCCAGACATATTATTATAAATCCTTCTATTTGCATTTGCAACAGATTTGGACTCTTAAATAAACATCATTATCTCCAAATGGAAAAGTAACAAATTATTTATATCATTTCATAGCCAATGTTTAAATTTTCTGCACTTCCTCTGTGAATATCTTTTTACAGTTGGTTTGTTAGAATCAGCAAACAAATATGACCCATTCATGGCATTTGGCTGATAGGTGTCTTTTGGTCTGTACCAGTCCTTTCTCCTCCTGCTCCTCCTGTTTGGTTTTTATTTTTTGGTAAAGAAATGGGCATTTTATTTATTAAAAAAATTTTAATGTTTTTTATTTATTTCTGAGAGAGAGAGAGACAGTGAAAGCAGGGGGAGGGTTAGAGAGAGAGGGAGACAGAGAATCTGAAAGAGGCTCCAGTCTCTGAGCTGTCCGCACAGAGCCCGACGGGGTGCTTGAACCCACTAACTGTGAGATCGTGACCTAAGCCGAAGTCGGATGCTTCACTGACTGAGCCACCCAGGTGCCCCAAGAAATGGGCATTAAAACATTTTTTAATGTTTTATTTATTTCTGAGAGAGAGAGAGAGAGAGAGAGAGGGGCAGCATGAGCAGGGGAGGGTGAGAGAGAGGGGGAGACACAGAATCTGAAAGAGGCTCCAGGCTCCGAGCTAGCTGTCAGCACAGAGTCCGAAGAGGCGCTTGAACCCACGAACCATGAGATCATGATCTGAGCTGAAGTTGGACGCTTAACTGACTGAACCACCCAGGTGCCCCAGAAATGGACATTTAAAAAAATGTTTTACTTAGTTTTGAGAGCGCACAAGTTGGGGAGAGGCAGAGAGAGAGGAGGACAAGAGAATCTGAAGCTAACTCTGCACTAACAGCCATGAGTGCGATGTGGGGCTTGAACCGACGAACGATGAGATCATGACCTGAGCCGAAGTCAGATGCTCAACTGACTGAGCCACCCAGGCACCCCTTGGGCATTTGTTCCTTAAAATGTAGCTGATGTTTATCCTCATGGTGACATTTCACATGTCCATGTATCTCTACTTCCTGTAAACTAGTGGACACAACTAAAAACTTGATCAGGTTTAGGTTTGGATTTAATCATTGTGGCACGAATCTCTCATAGGTGGCATTGTGTGCCCTTCTTGTTATCCTATCAAGAGACCCATAATGTCTGATTATTTGTCTTGTAATACTAAGATTAATCGCTGAGCACAAGTGTTGTACTTGTTTGTTGTACCTTATGTTTCTAATAGCTATCCATGATCATTCTCCAGATAAATTATTTTATTAGGAGTTACAAAGTGATTTCAATTCTATTATTTTTTTATATCAACTAAATGTTTTTGGAAGAGATTTTGTGGAGAATAATAGGATAAGTTCTTGAATCTTTCATTTAACATTTTTCAGAATGGGTTGGTGCTCTAGAAACCTCGAACAGTGACAACTTTAAAAGTATTACTACAAGTGGATAGATTTTACTATATTTGCTATGTTTTAATCCATTACTTGTTCAGTGTTCATACCGTTGCACTCATCTTTGGCCACTGGGATTTTGTAGTAATTCCTAAGGTCTTGTTCATGTGATACTTGTAATTTTTTGATATCTTTCTGTTTAGGGGACAAGATGTCCCAGGCTTACCTTGTACCAACACCTGTCCCAGATCTGAAATCTGTCATTCTTCCTGGAAGTTCACATTCTTTCCAGTGGGAATCCTTCTTAATTTCTTCATGGTCTATAATTTTATTCTTAGATGTTGAGTTATTCGGAAGAGAGTTTTAAAATTACTAAGTGAATAGTTTTTGGCTTTGTTTTTATTAATTTTTTCATTTCCTGTAACTACAGGAAATGTTTTTTTTTTAATTTTACCATTGAATTAATTAAAAATATTAGAGTTTGAAAAAAAAATACCATAGAGATAATAAATAACTTCTTAAATTGCTATTCATAAACATTACTTTCATTTACTTACCTGTAGGTTTTTGTTTTTTTTTTTTACTTTATAGGAAAGAGAGGGAGAGAGAGCGCGAGCAGGGGAGGGTCAGAGAGAGAGGGAGTCATAGACTGAAACAGGCTCCAGGCTCTGAGCTGGCAGCCAGCACAGAGCCCGACGCGGGGCTCGAACCCACGAACCGCGAGATCATGACCTAAGCGAAAGTCGGATGCCTAACCGACTAAGCCACCCAGGTGCCCCACTTACCTGTAGGTTTTTAAGAGGGCTATATTGAAAAACAAGTGCTGTAATAGTGGTTTGTTAATTCTTTCATTTCTGAAAACATACTTTAGTTGTTTTGAAGCATTGTTCTTTAGTATGTGTAACATTAGAGTCTAGTTAGAAAATCTAATTATTCTTATTTGTAGGATGCATAAGTTAAAACAATATAAGATTACATTTTTTTTTATCAAAGATGAGACTACACAGAGAGCAAACATAGAGTTTTGCTTTCTTTCATAAAGTATTTGGATTTTGTTGGTAGCTCTAGGAGGAGTTGAAAATGTCATGTTGTGGAAATTGTAGTGCTAGTTAGTGTATGCAAGAATATAATAATATGGTAAAATACAAGTAGTTGAGCAAATAGAAATTGAACAGTGGTCAGTATAATTCTCATCTTTAGCACACATTGCATTTTCTTTCTTGGGGGAGGGGATACTGAACCAAGGAGCTTTATTTTCACAGTAAAAGTAATATGCAGATTCCTGAGACATTAGAGCATCTCTAGTTCAAGACAGTCATGGTCTGTGTGAGTGGCAGCTGAAGGGAAAGGGAGTGACCTAGATCTAGCACCTTCTGCACACATATCACTCTGCCCTGGGCAGGGGCCTGGCCCAATACTAACCGCTCTGGCATCCAAACCTGATGCTCTGTAACACTCACAATATTTGGTTTGGGAAAGCATGCTACAGCCTCCTCAGCAGCCTACATACTGTCACAGGGCCCCCAGGGCGTTTCTCCCATTGCACTGAAAACACAGTTTGCCAAATAACCTATGCTAGAAGGTCAGATAACCCTACCTATGCTATAAGATCTTATAGCTGTGGTCTAGAATGGTTATTTTTTGTTGTTGTTGTTTGTTTGTATTTAATCATTTTTGTTTCTTATCTCTCTTTTTTTTTTTAGATGTTTATTTACTTTTGAGAGAGAGATAGAGACAGACAGAGAGTGAGAGCAGGGGAGGAGCAAAGAGAGAGGGAGACAAAGAATCCAAAGCAGGCTCTAGGCTCTGAGCTGTTAGCACAGAGCCGGATGTGGGGCTCAAACTCAGGAACCGTGAGATCATGACCTGAGCCAAAGTTGGATGTTCAACCATCTGAGCCACCCAGGTGCCCCAGCTTCTTTTGTCTTTAAGGAGGCATGGTTTTCTCTGACTGGAGAAAAGGGTTGATCTACTGTGTGGCAACACAGATCTGGCAAGATGCAGCATCATTGGCTACACAAAGGGGTATGGTGTCTGGGCCGCACCAGCCATGGCCTGGCTGCGTAGATCCCTTGCACTTGAAGGGACTTTGCTCACATCCCAGGGCCTAGGTCTGAAGTGTACTGTACATATTTTCTTTGATTACTGCTTCTTGGTAGCCTGGTTTCTCCAGAACACAAAGTCGTTTGTAGAATCGGTACAGTAAGGACGCCTATTGGTTGTGTCTTTTCCTTTTCTGGAATGCTGTGAATTTACAAGCATCCATGTTAAGAAGACCTAGTGTAATACCTGAACACCCCATGGTAAGGCAGCCTCATTTCTGCTCAGGCGGGAAGTGTGACAGGTGATGTTCGTGTGACATTTCAACACACTAGGTTGTGGTCTAGCCAAGACAGCCTGCCACCTATGCTTCTCCTTCCATTTCAACTGTTTAAAAATACAGTTTCACACATTCTTTCATTTTATTAATGAAATGCTATGCTTCAAACCAAGGTGCCTGCCTGCCAGGTGGAACTATAATTATGCCTGAGCAGTCTGCAGCTGTGCTTAGTTATAAAGTTTTAACTAAAGAAAAAATAAAATAGAACTTGAGTTACTTTTATGCATCTCCTAACATTTCCCCAAGTTAGTACATTTATATGACAGTTAAATCATTTGTAAGGAAATTATTGACATGTATTTTTTTAGGGGGTGGGGGGAAGGACCTGGAAAACCTGGTGTTAAAAAATGACCAAGTTTTTGGCTATCTTTCAGGAAAGCAATCTCAAAATTACTACCCTCCACTTTTTGTTTTGCTTAGTTTTCTATTTTGGAAACCATACAGTCCGTGTCTTTCTTGACTACTGATTTTCCCCCCTCCCACTATCCCTGATCTATCTGCAAATTCACTGGCTCTGATTTTGAAATGGATTCAGGATCCAGCCACTTGTCACCCTATGACAACTATAGCCTATCTTAAGGCTCCCCATCTCTTGTGAGGACCGTGCAGAAGCTTTCTATGAAGGTTCCTGCTTGCCTTCCATAATGTATTCTCTTGTCAGGCAGAATGATTTTTTTTTTTTAATTTTTAAATGTTTTTTTATTGCTAGGAGAGATTAAGAGAGAGAGAGAGAAAGAGAGAGACAGCGTGAGCAGGGGAGGGTCAGAGAGAGAGAGGGAGTGACAGACTCTGAAACAGGCTCCAGGCTCTGAGCTGGCAGTCAGCACAGAGCCTGACACGGGGCTTGAACCCACGAACTGCGAGATCATGACCCAAGCGAAAGTTGGACGCTTAACCGACTAAGCCACCCAGGTGCCCCAGGCAGAATGATTTTTTAAAAACGTAGATGGGGCTGTGCTTTTCCTCTCTTCAAAACCTATTGCTGTCTCTTCTCCCTAGGAATGAATGTAAAGTTGTTGCCACAGCCCACTAGCCCCTCATCTTGTCTGGACGTCTCTGACTCTTTGCTGTCAAGTCTTGCGTTTCTCACTGTCTCTACCGCAGCTGCCCTGGCCTCTCTGCTGGTCATAGACATTGTGAGCATGACCTACCTCAGGGTTTTTGCACTGGTTTGTTGCCACCATTTTGAGTATCTTTCTGCATATATGTGCTTGATTTACTCCCTTCAGGTCTTCACACAAAGTGACCTTACCAGAGAGGCCTTCCCTAAAATAGTTCCTTTTTTTCCTGGTTACTCTCTTTTTACTTAGATTGATTTATTCTTTTCTTAGCACTTAATAGCATTAAAGTGTCTCTAGTCATGGAAATGAAAGTTCTAAAAGAGCCTAGATTTTGTTTTGTTGATACTGTGTTTCTGTGTGAAAGGCAGTGCCAAGCTGTATTATCAATGCCTAATTACTGTTTGTTGAGTGAATACACAAAGGCAAATGCCTGTTGAGTCTGCTATACTTGGACTTGGCAACCCAATTCTGGGAAAGGCACAATCCAGCTCATGCTTCCTGAAAGCTGGATTTAACAATCCAGTGCCATTTCTATATGAGATTAAAAGCTTACTATGTAGGGGTGCCTACATAAAAAATATTTAAAAAACCGTAAAAGAATCTTACTAGGTAAAGAATAGCTTACTGAATAATTTCTCATATATTTTTGCACTATTCTGACCACTTGTAAGCCCTTTCCCACATATCTCCTTGAATTCTTATAATCATTGTTTTAATTAAAATTTACAACAAAATAGAAAACTGAGAGGTGACAAAATAGAGACCCAAATAATGTTGGGAGAGTTGGTATTCCAACTGATTTTATTAAGCTCTGAGGACTTTTCCTTTCCCCAACACCAATAGAAAGCTGTTTGAGCACTTTTTACATGGATGTTTTTTGGGAATTTTAAGAAAGTTGGGGGGTGCCTGGGTGGCTCAGTCGGTTAAGCGTCCAACTTCGGCTCAGGTCATGATCTCACAGTTTGTGGGTTCGAGCCCTGCGTTGGACTCTATGCTGACAGCTCACAGTCTGGAGCCTGTCTTCGGATTCTGTCTCCCTCTCTCTCTCTGATCCTCCCCTGCCCATGCTGTGTCTCTCTCTCAGAAATAAATAAAGCATTAAAAAAAATTAAAAAAAAGAAAGTTGGTATATTTCTTATTAGAGAAGAGTTTCTTTAGACATTAAAGCTATTGCTTCAGGATTTCAGGTGGCCCTTGTTACTTAGTACCATCTCTGGCAAGAAATAAGGCAGGAAAGCATATTTGAAGGATGGGTTGAACTGTGCCCAGCCAGGAGCTGTAGTTCTTTTAAGACCCTACCTATGGGTCTTAAATGTCACTTCTACCACATCTGGATTGATCCCATCATCAATGTAGATCACAGAGCCAGTCCAGAGTTTGGGAGAGGGAAATAAACTCTGCCTCCTTAGGGGAAAGTGGCAAGGTCTCACTGCACAAGGTGTGTTGTGGCTATCTTTCAAAACACAACCTACCTCTAAAAATTACCCTCAAATCTGTTCTAATTTTATCACCGGTAGAGAATAGAGAGCTTTTAAAGATGATAATAATCACCCTTTTGAAAAACGGTAGGTTTTCTTTGGTGTGCTGGGTATTAAAGAAAAATTTCACCTCTAGCTAGTACTTTACTTATTGGATATGCCATTACATCCAAGAGATCTGTTGTTCCTCTTGGACAGTATTGATAATAATATTTTCAAAAAGAGGAATAAGAACTGTATTGTGGGGGCACCTGGATGGCTGTATGTTAAGTGTCCAACTTTATCTCAAGTCATGATCTCACAGTTTGTGAATCGAGCCCCACATCAGGCTCTGTGCTGACAGCTCAGACCCTAGAGCGTACTTTGGATTCTGGGTTTCTGTCTCTTTCTCTCTGCCCTTCCCCCACTTAAACTTACACTCTGTGCCTCTCTCTTTCTCTCTCCCTCTCAAAAATAAATATTAAAAGAAAAAGCTGTATTGTGAATCATGCTAAGTTTTCCATATTTTATATATGTAGCTAGTATTTTTAATGAAGCTGACATTCTATTGGTTGTAACAAGGAAGCTTGGACAAGTTAATGTAGACCAATCACTGTGTGTGTGTGTGGTTTTTTTTTTTTTTTGTTTGTTTTTTTGAGAGAGAGAAATAGAATGTGAGCAGTGGAAGGGCAGAGAGAGAGAGAAAGAGAGAAATACACAGGATCCAAAGCAGGCTCCAGGTTCTGTCAGCACAGAGGCCGATGTGGGGCTCGAACTCCTGGACAGCGAGATCATGACCTGAGCTGAAGTTGGATGCTTAACTGACTGAGCCACTCAGGTGTCCTGTAGGGGGTTTTAAATTAATTATTCCTCCTTAATGTTTATTTAGATATCTGTACACTAGTAGGCATATGGTAGGGCACTGAAAAAATATTTGCAAATGTTGGCCATTAAAAATATCTACGAAATCAACTTGTTTGGTCTTACAAATTTCTTTTTATGGGGGAGAAATGAAATCCTGTGGTTAATTCTTACTGTAGATTCTTATCACATACTGTCCTTTATACAGACAATAGGACTGTAAAAATTACTATACAGATATAGTATATTTAGTCATTGTTATAACTTTCACTTTGTCACTATCATTTTTAATTTGTGACATTCTGGTCTCCTGTTTTAATTTCTTACCCTGTTCCATCTCCCCCGTTTCACCCTCTGGTGCTTGGCAGGACACTCTGTCTGGAATTGCTGAGTTAACAACTTCCTCTGTTGTGATCATGTAATTCTAATCTTTCCCCTCACGAGAGAGCTTTTTGTGAATTCTAAGCCCATATGCTGCATATCCCCACTTTGCCTCTGAAGTAAGTTCCAGACATGTGACAAATGTGGTCAAACTATTTACAACAAATGTCCACAGGAGCATTCATACACAGCGACTGGGAAACGGGTTGATTCACAGAAAAGTTTCTGTTTGACTTGACTGTCATAAACAATGAGATCACAAATGTAAATATTCCACATCTGGCTGTCTGGATCCTCAGTTGTACGGATATTTCTGGAAGGAAAGAAGGAAGTCATGTGGATCAGTCAGCATCATATTGTTCACATAATTAAAATATTTTCTAAGAAAAAAAATGTGTTTGGGTTGATGTTTTGCTTAGTTATAAGAGTGAAAGTTATTCAGCCATTGTGCTTCAGTCAGCACTGTGTAGGCAGATTAAAGCATTTGAGTGTTTCAGTATGACAAGGGAATGCTTATGGTAGAAGTAAACTTATAACTAAGTTCACAGATTACATTCTTGGGTTTCTGCAGGAAAATGGTTAGCTGCCTCTGAATTTATAGATAACTTGTTCTGTTTGCACAGAATATTTTTAAAGATGCCACTTAATTAAGAGAAAAAAGCTTCTCCACATTCAGACCTATTTTTCTATACTGTTTCACAATAAAGTACAAAAATACCAACTTGATTATCTCCTTATGCATTAACCAAACATTCAGATAGTTAAAACTTTACTGGTAGCCATTAGCTATGGAAATAAAATTGAGTGAAAGGTGAAAAGAAATCAAGAATTCTCCTAATAATGGGCTTGAAGAATGTGTTAACATATGTACATTTTTCTCAAAATGTGTTGGCATTAAGGGATAATCTATATTTGTTGATTCTTTAGCATACTGTTTGCATTTGAAATATTTTTCTCTCCTTATAATGCACAGTAATAAAAGGTAATATTACACTTGGATGTGTTTTGGCAAAGAAAACTGGTGGAGCTAATCCAATAACTTGGAGCTCCTTGGAGAAAAAGAGCTATAGAAATGCAAGGTATTATTGTCACTGTTATTACTGTGTGGAGCTGGAAACCCCGTCTGCCCTTTGTGAAAGCTGGCCACTTAAGAAGGAATGCAGAATTGATGTAGCAGGAGTTTAAAGAGTTCTGTATTTTTAAAAAATTACACAGCTATAGTAGGAAAAAATTGTAAATTTTCAAGAAAATGGCTTAGATTTCTTGTTACTGTTCTTTGTCATTGAAGATGATGCTATCAGTGATTATTTTCCAGGTACAACATGCAAGTAAAAATTCCAGTTCTTGGCCATATTGGTGGTTCAAATCAGAAATAGGTTCTTTAGAATTTTTGTAAAGTACTGACCTTTGAGATTTAGTTGAAACAAACTCTAGGATGCACAGAAGGATACACAGTTTTACATAAATATCAGAACATGTGTGAATAGCAATCCTCTACTTGTGTTTTTTGGCTCAGTATTAGTGACGCAAGTGGAGATAAGGATTATCTCTGAAGTTAGACTGGCCACCATTCAAATTTTGGCTGTCAGCCCTGTGAATCAAAATCCCTAATTGCTGTAAGCCTTAGTTTTTCATCTATAAATTGGGAATAATAAAAGCACAGCAGATCAGTATATTGCACATAGATAAGCTCTCAGTAGCAGAGGTTACCATCCCAGCTAACTGTTACCATTGTCCTAATTAAAGTTGACCTAGAACTACATTCGTCACTCTAACTCAATTATCACCAACATATTGATAAAGATTTTTCATAACTGAGATCTCATAATTAACTTGGTGCTGCTGCTTTTTTATTTTTTATTTACTAAAATTAAAAAAATTTTCTTTTAATGTTTGTTTATTTTTCAGGAGAGAGACACACAGAGTGCGAGTGGGGGAGGGTAAAAGAGAGGAGGAGACACAGAATCTGAAGCAGGCTCCAGGCTCTGAGTTGTCATCACAGAGGCCGATGTGGAGCTCAGACACATAAACTGAGATCATGACCTGAGTCAAAGATGAATCATTAACTGAGCCACCCAGGCATCTGATGTGCTGCTGCTCATTTTATTTTATTTTATTTTTTTGAGGCTTACCATTTTTATTTATTTATTTATTTATTTTTTACAAATAGTTTATTGTCAAATTAGTTTCCACATAACACTCAGTGCTCATCCCCACAAGTGTCCTCCTCCATGCCCATCCCTCCTCCCCCCCACATCCATCAGTGCTGCTGCTCATTTTAAAGAGTGATGGAGAGAAAGGAAAACTCACAGAAATTCACCAGTTTTGATAGTTATTAGTTACTACATTCAGAAATGAGACGGAAATTATTCATAAAATACATTGGTTTGATGCAAGTTTTTATTACATAAGTATAATGAAAGGAAATGAGATACAGAAGTCAAAATCATTTTGGCTGATTAGCCGGATATTTGCATCTTTTTAATGTCTTTATTATCACTGTTGTGGTTACAGGTTATCTTGTGTATCATGTTGTAAATGATCTCTTTCAAGCTATATTTTCAAAAATGCTTATAAGAGTATTTCAGAATTTATGTACTAAGTGTATATGCTTATTCTAGTCATTTCAATTATCTTCTAATTAACAAACAGAAGGAAATATGTCTCAACTTATGTGCGTAGATAGGTACCATAGATGGTGTTTTAGTTTTCCCAGTTAACTTTAGATAAGAAGTAGCTATTACCCAGGTTCATGTGCCTGTGTGATCCTCTGCCTGAAAATAATTATGAGTGCAAACTTAATGCATTTCCAGGTATGACAAATATAGGATGTCAGAGCAATGATTTAAATCTATGTTGGCCTAGCAACATATCTGACTACAGCTTTGATGAAGATACTGAGCTAGTACTGGAAGCAACTAATTTTATTGTTATGGACTGTTGGGTGGCCATGTTTTTATTCAGCTGAGAAAAGTGATAAATTCAGTTCTATCAAGATGATATTTAAATCAGACCTAGATAAGAACCATAACGTGGCTACGTTTCACCAAAGACCAACACATTGTCACTTTTTTCTTTCTTTGTATTTAAAGAAATATATCTTGGTTCTTGGACCCCTCTTCCTATCCAATTTTACTCCTCTCTTGTTTATATATACATGCATACCAACATACAGCCATTTATTTTGTTCTTGATATTCTTTTTTGTTTAAATTATTTACTTGTTCTCCCTTAATTTTTCCCTTGTCTTTTCTCTGCTAGTGTCCAATGAATTCCTTTTTTTGCAGAAGCTCAGCAGGAAATGGATTAATGCATCTGGAAAACAACTACCTAGTGTCAGGATACTGAGGTGACCTCTGTATTAGAAAAATAAAATAATTGAAAAGTATCCAGCAGCTAAAAGTCAGTAGGCAAAAACAAAACAAGACAAAAAAAACTTGATGCATCTTGTTCATTTTTACCATGGAATTGTTTTAGAATCTCCAGGGTATCCTGTGAGAGAAAAGCCATAAAAAAAAAAAGAAAAAAAAAAAACCCACCACAGAAAACAAAGGGAAAAAAACCTTAAATGAAGATGAAACAGGCAGATATGCTGAGTTTGGGATATGTTTTAATACATTTCAAGTTTGCAACTCATAAGGAACCTGGAATATTGATGTGTGTCATTGATATGGAACCATGACATTGTCCCTATCCCATTCACTTAAATTGTTGTTATTTCCAGCAGTGAGAACCATCTCAAAATTTGATCTTCCAAAGATAAAAAGCGTTCATATTTCTAGCCATTTTTCATCATTGTCAGGCCGTGATGGTCAGCCATTGAATGGATATCCTTGCTCTGGAGGTCAGCAGCAACTTAGCCAAGATGGAGAGGATGTCCATTTTCCCTCCTACTGGGTCACTGGCTAGCCTAGTGTGTGTGTGTGTGTGTGTGTGTGACAGAGAGAGAGAGAGAGACTGATCTTCAGTGAAATATCTGATATTTAAAAACAAGATTGCTTAACCTTGCAATTGTTATTAAGTTCTTTTCCTGGGCTGTAATGCATAGGCTTTGATCTAAAGTCCTACCGTTACTAGAAGGACTTGTGCTATTACGATAATGTGCACTGCTCTTTTTGCTATTCCTTTAGGGAAAATAAAGCCCACATTAGTTCCATATTAGTACCTGACTTGGAGAAGTTAAAAAGCACCAGAAAAAGGTTAAACAGAGTCAAGTACACATAAGAGAGCAGTGGTTATTAGTGTTCGGGGAGCCATTAAAAAATTCTGCTTATACAGAAGAATTTATTGGTGCTCCTGCTTCTGGCTGCTTTATGCATTTTAATAAAGAAGTAGGGAGTGTGTGTGTGTGTGTGTGTGTGTGTGTGTGTGTACTCTTGCACACATTTAAGGCTGTGATTGAACAAGGGCTTTAGCTATTTGGTTTGTCAGTAATTTCGTCCTTCTCCCTTTTTTTACCCAAGTTTCACCCTTTAACTTGGCTTCTGAAAATTCTGAAAATCTTTCACCACCACTTTTATTAAGGCAATGCAGGAAGAATATGCTTATTAACTCTATGGATATATTTTTTCTTGATTTACATATTTGGGAAGGCCTTTTACTTTAGCTAAATGTTTGAAAGTAATTATCCAGAGGGAAAAATGTGCAGTTTCATAAACTAAGAAAGTTTGCGAAGATACACACACACACGTATACATATCTATGTATCTTAAGATTTTATTTTTAAGTAATCTTTACACACAATGGTGAGGCTCAAACTCACAATCTGGAGATCAAGAGTAACATGCTCCACTGTCTGAGCCAGGCAGGCACTCTATGAAGTTTTGTATTTCTTGGTGCTTTGAAATAAAGATACGTCAGAAAAGACATGTGAATTATGATTAAACAAAGTGATTTGAGTGTAGACATTAAACTATACCTTCTAAATTCTGATTGAAATGACCAAAGGAATATACACTAGGACATACTATTATTAACATTCAGAAACTAGGAGAGAGATTTGTAAAATAGATTAAGATTAAATTATGAGGAGAGCCAGCCAGCATGTGAAAGAAATGTTTTCCTTTCCTAAGAGGAATAGACCTTGAGGACCCTGTAAGCCTGAAGTGTGAGGGTACTGAGGACAAGAGTGGTCTTTATGAATGGGGGAGGGAAACAAATAAAGGTATGGCATATGTACCAGGAAGAGCACTGCACACCACTCCTAAATTAAACTGAAGCCTATGCTGGGCTGAGTTACATATAATTTGATGTTACAGCTAACTCTTACCTTTTTCTCTGTGTTCTTTTTAATACGCTTTCATTGGTGTCCTAGAGTATATTTTGTTTGACTTAAATCCTTATAAATTTGATGTTTGTTTAATACTGCAAAATAGGATCTGTTTTGGTAAATGTTTTATGTGCACCTGAAAAGAATGTATGTTCTGTTGTTGGAAGAGTCAACCAATACATACTGTTTGATTATATTTAAATCTTCCATATCTTTACAGATTCTCTATTTACATGTTCTATTTATTAGGAGATGGGTATTGAGATTTTTAACTATAATTGTGCATTTCTGTATTACAACTTGCAGTTCTTTCAGTTGTTGCTTTTTGTACTTTGAGGCTGTGTGATTTGGTGCATGGAAGTTTAAGATTATTATATCCTAATAAATTGATCCCTATATAACTATGATAGGCTTTACTCTGAAATCTAGTAATAAGTGTGATCTCACCACTCTAGCTTTCTTTTGATTAGTGTTAGCATAGTTATCTTTATCCATCCTTTATTTTTAATCTGTATGTGAATTTATGTTTAAAATGTGTTTTCTGTAGGTAGAATATAGCTAAATCTTGGTTTTATATCCAATCTGACTATCTTTGCCTTTTAGTTAGGGTATGGAAACCATTTATATTTATTGATTATTGTTATGCTTAGGCTTCAATCTGTCATCTTGTTATTGGTTTGTCCTATTTTTTCTTTTTCCTTTGGTACTAATTGGACCTTTTTATGATTTCATTTTACCCAAAATTTGTTTGTAAGAGCTCTTTGTTTCACTTAATTTTTTTTTTTTTTTTTAATTTTGAGAGCTAGAGAGAGCATCCAAGTGAGGAGGAGCAGAAGAAGAAGAAGGAGTCATAATCAGGCTCCATGCTCAGTGCTGAGCCTGACTCAGGGCTCAGTCTCAGAACTGTGAGATCATGACCTGAGCCAAAATCAAATAGGATGCTTAACCAACTGAGCCACCCAGGCACCCCCATTTCACTTTTTTAGAGTTGTTAGGGTATATAGTATGCATCTTTAACTTAACACCACTTACATTTAAGTGACATTATACCAGTTCACCTTTAGTAAAAACAAACGAAAGCTTGGATTTGGATTTCTTTGTACTTGTAATACTATTGTCATATATTATACTTTTACATATGTTAGAAATACCACATTATGTTTATTTTGCTAAAACAGTCAAGTATCTTAGAGATTTAAATAAGAAAAAATCTATTACCCATGTTATTATTTTTGGTTATTTTAATTAAATTCCTTTATCTAAACCCCTATTTCCATCTGGTGGCATTTTCCTTTTGTTTGAAGAGCTGCTTTTATTTTTTTAATATTTTTGAGACAGAGCATGAATTGGGGAGGACCATAGAGAGGGAGACATGGAATCTGTATCAGGCTCCAGGCTCTGAGCTATCTGAACTGATAGCAGAGAGCCTGATAGAGGGATTGAACTCCTAAACCATGAGATCATGACCTGAACCAGTCAGACTCTTAACCCACTGAGCCACTCAGGTGCCCTTAAAGGGCTTCTTTTAACATTTCTTGTAGTGCAGGTCTGCAGGCGATGAATTCTTCCAGCTTTTGTATATCTGAAAAAGTCTTTGTTTTTCTTTTCAAATATGTTTTCATTGTATTTAAGATTCTAGATTTCCTCAAATCTGGAAGTTCACTGAGTTCTGCCTCACTCTTTCCTCTCCCTGCACAATGACCTAGAACCTCTCTCAAGGCAGTAAACGGGGGCAATCTTTGGGCTCATTGTATTTGTTTTGCATCTTGAAGGGATTACTATTTTCCACTGCCTAATAGCCAGTGTCTTACACTGTTTTTCATTTATTTTGACTGTTACCTAGTTGTTTTTGGCAGCAGGGCTAATCTGGTTCCTGCTACTCCATGATGGCTGGGAAATCTCTGTACTTGGATTATAGTCAGATTTGCATTTTGAAAAGCTTTCTTTCATATGTTTAGCTCTGGTATGTTTGGTGCAGCAGGTCTCTGTGTGTTCATTCATCTTTGAAATTCATCTTGAAAATTTTGTCTTTTATCCTATTACTCTATATTTTTATTTTATACTTAAATTTATATTTCATTTGGCCTCCTGGGTGGCTCAGTCAGTTAAGCTTCCAGCCCTTGGTTTTGGCTCAAGTCATGATCTCACAGTTTGTGGAATTGAGCCCCGTGAGGGACTCTGCACAGAGCCTGCTGGGGATTCTCTCTTTCCCTCTCTCTCTCTGCTCCTCCCCTGCTTATGTACTTGTGCACATGTGCTCTCAAAAATAAGTATTAAAAAATTTGTATTTCATTATTTTTGCTGTTAATTTGCCACTTCTCTGTTTTCTGTCTGCCTGGAATCCCTTTAACCATCCCTTCATTTGGTGTTATAGTTTTAAATTTACATTTTGTTTTAATCAAAGTACATAATACAACATAATATTGCAAAGCATATAAGACATAATATAACAGATATTTTTAGTCTTGAGGCTTATTCCTTAGTGGCAGTCATTTAAAAAAAACTAAATATTTTATTTCTTGATTTATTTTACAATAAAAATACTGTAATTGACTTTTTTTTCCCTCAATTTTAGACTTCATCCGTGGACTTCTTGAAAATATTGATGAGATTTAGTATTCTTACACCATCCCCCACTCCCAGGCATACATTTTTCTTCCTTCTGTTATTTACACATATATCACATTTGATTAAATAATCAGAATCTTCATTATCATGACTACATAAACATGAATGGCTGAATTTTTTTTTTTTTTTTTTTTTTTTGGT
>NW_027528798.1:6659395-6747860 GCF_008692635.1 Crocuta crocuta
TTTTTTTTTTTTTTTTTTTTTGGTGCTGTGTTCACACCTTGCCTGTTTAAATTAATGTTTTGTTTTTCCTGGATTTGGTAATTGCTTTATATTTTTATTTTATTTTACTATATATATCTATCACTAATTCAGCTGCATAGTATTTGCCAAGTTCCTATGATTAAGAATTGATAATGTCTCAGTATTATTCTCTCTTAATATTTTAATTTATTTTTGAGAGAGACAGAGCATGAGGAAGGGAGGGGCAGGAAGAGAGAGGGAAACACAGGATCTGAAGCAAGGCTCCAAGCTGTTAGTACAGAGCCCGACAGGGGGCTTGAACTCACAAACTATAAGATCATGACCTGAGCCAAACCCAGATGCTTGACTGATCGAGCCACCCAGGTGCCCCTTGGTGCTATTCTCTTTATTTAAGCATTCCTTCTGAAACCTTAGGACATTGTGCTCCAGTATAGATTGCTTGCTTTCTAAACCTACTGCACAACCATTACCCTGGAACTTCCCTTAGCATCATTCTGTGAATTCTCATCACCAGTTCTTTGTGTTGGATCCTCTATTTTCTGTATTCTAAGTCTTCCTCTTTCTAATTGTAAGCTCTCAGTTTTGTTTATCACATACTCAAGTAGCTTCCTGAGAAATAATGCATTGGAGATTTTTTTTTTTTGAGATACTACATGTGTGAAATTGTCTTTACTCCCCCATTATATTACTACTTGGCTAGATCTAAAATTCTAAATTGGAATTTCATTTTTCTTTTTTTTTTCTTTTTGAGGGAAAAGCATTAGCGTTCAGAGTTGCTGTTGGGAAATAAAGTGCAATTCTAACTTGTAATACTTAGAATGCTATTTTTTTTTCACTTCAAACATTTCCAGATTCTTTCTTTTTAACAGATGATGTGCCTTGAAGGGGTCTCCTTGAATTTACTGTATTGGGGACAGCTAGGCCTTTTTAATCTGGAAACTGAAGTTCTTCAGTTATAGAGGGTTTTAAAAAGATTAGTCAACAATATACTTCTTTCCATTTTCTCTTTTTGGAGCTCTTATTAATACTTGATCTTTAATCAGAATTTATGATGAATTACTGGCTTCACATTTGCTAATTTGAAGTAGATTTTGCCAGCATGTTCATTTTCCAGATGAAGAAATGGCTCAGAGAGGTTAAGGAATTTGTCTGGGATTACATAGGTGATAAATAGTAGAGCTGAGCTTTCAGTCATGACTGTGCAGAGTTAGGGTATGGACTTTAACTCTTCTTTATACTCAAGTTCCCTGAATTGCAGCCTTTAGAGTTCCTTGATTTGCTCTACTGGAACTGTGCAGCTAACAATTACCTTATGTGGCTGTTGGCTTAGGTTTAGTATTCTCTGATCAACTGAGCTTAGTAGTGTGATTAATTTCCAGGCTCAAATACTTGAAAATATTTCTTAATCACTACCTTTCTATTCTTTGTCAGGGTTTCTGGGCATTTTTAAATTTTTAAAAATTGCTTTCGTGTATTTCAGGATGGAAAAGTGATAAACACAAATACTTTCTTTAATATGAAATCTCATTGATTTGTTTTTGGATTTCTATTTATACCTGTATATTAAATAGGGTATAACTAGATTTATTTTTTAATGCACTGATTGCAAGTTTCTCTTAAGCTAAGACCTAATTACTTTGATTATATAGTTTACATTTTTGTTTATTTGCTTACCTTTAATTTTATTCATAGAGTTTTTGTGAGGATTAGTGATTTAATATATGTAATACACATAGAACAGTTTGTGGTAAATGATAAGTACCATATATATGTCAACCGTCATTATTTTCATGTTAGAACAAGATGTCTGCAAGAGAGACTATTCTAACAATGAATTTTGCTCTTAAAAACATTCACTTCTTTCTCCTTATTCGCAATTCTCAGAGAATAACCAGGAATATTTTTTTCCTTACCATTTCTCTTCAACTCTCACTGCTCCAACTCTTAATTGTGCTAAAATAACTTAGTACATGATTCCAGTTTATTATCAGAATTTGTCTTATGGTATATTAGGTGATACTCAATCCAACTCACTGAATTTTAACAAATGTCTTTCTTTCCTATTTTAACTGGATTCCAGAAATTTTAGGATTCATTTTTTTTCTCCCTCTCAGTAATCTTAAAAAAAAAAAAGTGATTCTATTATTATCAACACTAAAGTGTTGGAGAAGAATGTCTGATTATCAGCCTAATTTCCTTTTTTTATCTCTTGCTTGTGCTTTCTGCTTTGAGGATTGTGATACTTTTTTTTAAATTCTTGGAATTAACAAATTCTTAAGAATATGCCTGAAGGTATGTTTCTTATCAGTTTTACCTGGAACTCTTCAGTCTTTTCCCTCTGCAGGCTGTAGCTCAGGGAAAATTTCTCCTATTATTCAATTACTGTCTTCTCTCCATAGCTTTACTTTACTCTTTCTGGAACTCTTAGTATTCACATCTTGGATTTCTGGTGTCTCTCTCCTCAAGTCTTGGATCTTTGCCTCCTTGGCTTTAATAGCTTTGTATTTTTTTTCTGGATTGGAAATATTTCTTTTATTTGAACTTCCACACTATTATTATTTGAGGAGTCAGCAGTGACTATTTGTCTTTCCAATAAATGTATTTACTATTTATGTTATCTTAAAGTGTTAATATAGTTTTTAAGCTTATTACTAATGGATAGAATTATAAAGGAAATTATTGATACTTTTGTCCATATAAAAACAAAGTCAACCAATAAACTAAAAAACCGGCACCTAGGTGGTTCAGTCGGTTAAGCGTCTGATGTCGGCTCAGGTCACGATCTCACAGTTCATGGTTCAAACCCTGTGTCAGGCTGTGTGCTGACAGCTCAGAGCCTGGAATCTGCTTCGCATTCTGTGTCTCCCTCCTCTCTGCCCCTCCCCCACTCATGCTCTATCTTTTTCTCAAAAGTACACATTAAGAAAAATCTTAACCTTAAAAACAACCTTAATACATGTGACGAAGTACTAATATTTTGTGTATTAAGTTATTAGAAATAAATAATTTGAACACACCAATAGAAAAAACAATAACAGATATTAACAGAAAGTTTACGAAAGAAGAAATGCATACATCCAATAAAATTTAGTTTATTTACTTATTTACTTTATTTTAGAACATGAGTGATCAGGTGGGAGGGGCAAAGGGAGAGAGGCAGAGAGAATCTTATTTAAGCTCCATGTTCACTGAAGAGCAATGCATGGCTCAATCCCATGACCCTGAGATTATGATCTGAGCTGAAATTAAGAGTTGGACATTCATCTGACTGAGCCACCTAGGTACCCCTTTGAAAACAGTTTTAAACTTCATTAGTAGTCAAAGAAGTGTAAATCAAAATAATATATAATATGGCAATATTTAACAGAAAGTTTTTAATGTGTGTTTTTTTTTTTTTTTTTTTTTTTTGAGAGAGAGACAGAATGTGAATGGGGGAGAAGTCGGGGGAGAGACCTAGAGAGAGGGAGGCACAAAATCCTGAAGCAGGCTCCAGGTTCTGAGCTGTCAGCACAGAGCTCATCATTGGACTTGAACCCATGGACACCAAATCGAATGCTTAAACAACAGAGCCACCCAGGTGCCCCAGTATGGCAATACTTTTAAAAGATTATTTTCATGCCTCATGAAGAGTAATACAGGTACTTTTCTGTATTCAGATATATTTGGTTGCAAGTAACAGAAAGCCCAGTTCAAATAACTTGAATGATGTTTATTGTTTCCCACTGCTTGAATTTCAGAAGATTCGCTTGTTTCAGGAGTTCAACAGTATAATCTAGAACCTAGTTTTTGTTTTTTTTTTTTTACATCTTCTTTTTGCTTTCTACAGTTGAAGGTTCATCCTAAGGGTGGCTTGAGGCTATCAACAATTCCTGAGGTTGTCTGTTGCCTTAGCTATTTGCAGGATGAATGAGAGAAGGGAGAGGAATTTGTTTTCACAGAAATGCTCAATTTCTGTTGGTCTCATTGGCCCAACTTGAGACATGAGCCTGTCCCTAAGCCAATAGCTGGTTTCAGCTAGTTAGATTGCTCAGCTTAGGTTGGACCTATATCTTTCATTCACAGATCTAGAGGGGGGGGACGCCTTCAACTGAAGCACATAGGTTGGATGGGAGAGAGATGAGAAGGCTGCTTGAAAATTGAGGATGTTATAAAGAGGCAGATAAAAAGGTTTGGGGAAAGCACATAAAATGTCCACTATCCATGCATTTCTCTAAGTATAAAAAGGGATATATACTTCCTGTCATGAAGCTGGCAATAAGAATCAGAATCTTAAAATGTGTTTATAATGTTCAGAAATTGTGTTCTTTGGAATTTATCTCAAAGAGTCATGGATACATATAAATATCCAGCTATTATGTGTCTTAAGTTAATACATTTTGACTATCAATTTTGAAAAATTTACATATCCAACTTCATGGTTTTGATTAAAGTGTGGGTAGAACATTCAGTATTCATAGAATGGAATACAATGAAAAATGCTATTAAGAATATTTAATGACATGGAAAATAGATCACTATCATTAAGTGGAGAAATCAATCACAAATTTTATTTTTGGAAAAAAACCCATATATATTCATACAAAAAAAATAAAAATACCAAAATATTAACAGTGGTTATCTCTAGTAGAAATAGTTTTTGTAGGGTGCCTGGGTGGCTCACTTGGTTAAGCATCCAACATCTGCTCAGCTCATGATCTCACAGTTTGTGGGTTCCAGCCTCATGTCAGGCTTTGTGCTGATAGCTCAGAACCTAGAGCCTGCTTCAGATTCTGTGTCTCCCTCTCTCTTTGCCCCATCCCACTCACACACACATACTCTCTCTCTCAAAAATGAATTTAAAAAACTTCAAAAAGGTAGTCTTTTTGCATATTGGTATTTTTATAAATTTCTTAAAATCTTTAGTATTTTAATTTCTTCTTTTCTGATCTTTATGCCTGTTTCTTACTGCACTGGATGGAAACTCCAGTGCAGTTGGAAAAGAATTGGTGAGAATGAACATCTTTGCATTATTCCTGATCTTAGAGTAAAAAGATTACTATTTAACCATTAGGTATGATCATAGGTATGGATTTTGTAGATGTCCTTTAACAGTTGAAGTTTTTAAAGAATTTGTAATTTGTTGAGAGGTTTTATCATAAGAGGTATTGAGTATTCTCAGTGATTTTTTTTTTCATCTGTTCAGATGATCATATGGTTTCCCCCCTTATTCTGGAAATGTAGTATATTGGTTTTCAAATGTTAAATTCAACCTTGCATTCTTGAGTTAAACTGCACTTCATTATGGTACATTATTTTAATATATTTCTGGATTCAATTTGCTAATATCGATTTTGTTTTAAGATTTTGTTTTTTAAAAGTAATCTCTGCACCCAATGTAGGGCTCAAAGTCACAACCCTGCAATCAAGTCTCCTGCTCTACTGACTGAGACAGCTAGGTGCCCCAATTTGCTAATATATTCAGAAAGACTTTTGTTCTTAGTTTCATGATGGATACCCATCAGTAATTTTATCTTTATCAAGTTTCTGTGTTTGCTTGGTAAAAGAAGGTAGGAAATAGTCCCTTTTCCATTTTATGAAACCATTTGTATAGGATTGCCATTATATCTTCTGACACATTTTGTATAATTTGCCCGGGAGGCCTTCTGACTCTGGAATCTTCGGTTGGGGGATTATTTTAAATTCAGTTTCTTTAATAGATTTTGAGTTATTTAGATTGCCAATTTCTATTTATGTAAGCTTTAGTAATTTGTATGGAATTTTGTCATTTCATGTAAGTTGTTGAATTTATTGGCAATTTATGCTTTTAATACCTTAAGGATCTGTAATGTTGACTTTTTTATTTCTGATACTGGTAATAGCTATTTCTATTTTTTCTTGATTAGTGTTGCTAGTAGTTTATTAATTTAATAATTTCAAAGAATTAAATTTTGTTGATTTTCTTTACTGGTTTTTGTTTCCTTGATTTTCATTCTAATTTTTATTGTTCAACTTTGGGTTTTATTTGCTATAATTCTTGTGAGCTTCTCAAGATGGAAGTTTCGATTATTGGCTTTATATCTTCATTTAAATTAAGAATTTAAATTAAAATAAGAGTTTAAATTAAGAATTTAAGAATTGGGGTGCCTGCGTGGCTCAGTCAGTTAAGCTTCTGACTTCAGCTTAGGTCATGTTCTCACGGTCCATGGATTTGAGCCCCACATTGGGCTCTGACAGCTAGCTGATTCCTTTGGATTCTGTGTCTCCCTCTCTCTGTCTCTCTCTGACCCTCCCCTGCTCATACTGTCTCTCAAAAATAAATAAAACATTAAAAAAATAAAGAATTTAAGACAAATTTAAATTAAGAATGTAAATTTCATTTAAGCACTGGTTATGCTACATTCCCAGATTTTTGATATGTTATGCTTTGATTATTTTTTAATTGCATAATTTCTTCTTTTGCCCATAGTTGTACAAAGGTATATGGTTCAGATTCCAAATATTTTGAGTATATTCTAGGTACCTATTGGCTACTAAATTTTGTTATATTGTTTTGATCAAAGAATGTACTCTATATCATTTCAATTTTTGGATATTTATTGAGACTGGTTTTATGAGCAAGCATGTTTATCTTACTGACTTTTCCATTGGCACTTGGAAAGAATGTGTTCTACTTATAACACTTCTTATGATAGAAGATAATCCTACAACATACTTTAAAATCACTAATCTCAAGATCTTTTAAAATTGACAGTCTTGAGACAGAATAGTGAAACCGTTGACATTTATCGTTTTCTCCCCCACTAGGATTATTTATTCCTTCAACCCATCACCTAGAGTTTTCTGTGCTATGTTTACCCTTCAATAAGTATGTTTTTTCACATCACTTTTTAAATAGCTATTAAAAAGGCTAACAAAATTTTTGAGGATTGCTTAAGATAGTACTTGTAGTATTTTTAAAAATATATATCTCAAATATCTCAAATACTGAAAGAATGGAGCTGAATGTCAGTATTTTAGGCTTTAGGAACTTATAGACCTTAATTATCTGTTTCTGTACCAAGTTAAACATAAACATCAGCTATGAAGGTGATCCTTTATCCCCTGTTTTCATTCTCCTAAGAATGAGTGAGTGAAGTAAGAGAAATCCATCTAATAATTGAATTTCAGGGTTTTGTACAATATATTAATGCTGGTAGAACTTTTTTATTCTTGACTTGGTATATTGAACTTTCCTAGCAGATAGAATGTGATATAGAAAACCTGTGTGATGAAAATGAGCCCGTTTCACTCGAGAAAGTAAAAGTTACCAGTAAAGCTAGAGTATGGAGAATCAAAGGACATTAATAAGGTAGGGCTGAATTTGAGAGCGTTTGTGCATTTGCTGAGGGTTTCGATCGTTATTCACATATCAGATAGCATGGAAGAAATTTAAACAAAAGATCCTATGTATTGAAGAACAGTGCTTCAGAAAGACCACTCTGGTTTATATGATAGAAGATTGATCGCAGGGGTTCAAGAAGGAATGTGGGAATGATTTGGAGAATGATTGCCAGTGTATAAGTAAGACATAATGGCAGCTTGGATTATAGTGGTGATGGTGTAGGTAGAGAGACGTGCACTGATCCAGAAGACTAAAGTAAATAAGACCTGTTCATAGATTGGGTATGAATGGGAAAGGAGAAGAAGATGTTAGAAGCAAATTTAGGTTTCTTTCCCAACAGACAAGGTGGTGGTGATGATGTAGCATTAACTAATAAATTTCCATACATTGTATTTTGGGAAACGATTAAGGACTAAGAAAAAAATCTGTTAGCAGTTTAATAGCCTTTAAGTTCTCTTAGTCTGGAGCAACTGCCCACACTCTACTATTAAGCCTACAAAACTCAACAGTAAAGAAATGTAAATCATACTTTAGTTTTGGTTTGGAAAAGGTCCATTAAATAAATAAATAAATATCAAAATAAGTAGCAAACCTGCAGCTAACATCATAGCTAATGGAGAAAGACTAGAGCTTGTCTTCCTAAGAAAATCTTACGGGGGAAAAAGAAATAAAACTACTCCTGTTCATAGGTCATGTCATTTTGTATGTATAGAAAATCCTAAGAAATTCACACACACACACACACACACACACACACACACACACACACACACAATGAAACTATCTGACAAGTTTGTAGGATACAAAAGCACTATACAGAAATAAATACCATGTTCATCTGTATTTCTTAAATCCCACATGAGTGAAATCTATAATTGTCTTTCTCTGTTTTATTTAACTTAGCATAATAGACTCTAGTTCCATCAACATTGTTGGAAATGGCAAGAGTTCATTCTTTTTGATCACTCAGAATTGTGTAATATTCCATTCTGTATGTATATATGTTTTTTATATACATATACCACATTTTCTCTACCCATTCATCATTCGATGGACAACATAGCGGAATGGAGGGAAAAATAAGATAAAAAGATACAGGGAAGCAACAGGGAGGCAAACCATAAGAGATACTTAAATATAGAGAAAAAAATTGAGGTTGCTGGAGATGAAGTGGGTAGGGGATGGGCTAAATGGATGATGGGCATTAAGGACTTGTTGGGGTGAGCACTGGGTGTTACATGTAAGTGATGAATCACTGGGTTCTACTCCTGAAACCAATACTACACTGTACATTAATTAACTTGAATTCAAATAAATTTAAAAAAGAAACTAGTCACAAAAGGAATAAAATACTATTTTATATTCATTCAGTAGCAATAAAAAAATCTTGAAATTTAAAAAATTCCATTTGTAAAAGCATCAAGAGTAAAATATTTACTAAACTTAACCAAGAAGTTACAAGTTTTGTATACTGAAAACTACACACATCATTGAAAAAAATTAGACAACCTAAATAAGACATAAACTTATTTTGATGTTTGTGGAGGAATTAAATTGTTTATATTGTAATACTCCTGAAATAGACAGATTCAACATAATTTTTACCAAAATCCTAGGTGGTATTTTTTGTGGAAATGGGCCAGGTGATCCTAAAATTCTCCTGGAAATGCGAGATATACAATACAGTTATTTAATACAAAGATACTGTAGTGAAGACATTATATAAGTCATATAGCTCAATGGAATAGAATTGAGAGTTCAGAAATCCTAATTTTTATAGTTAATTCATTTTTAAAGAAGGTGCCAGGGAGAAAAAATGGAGAAAGAATAGTTTTGTTTTGTTTTTTTTTAACATATGCTGTTGGGACAGCTGTATTCCACATGGAGAATAATAAACTGTACCCCTTCTTCACACCATATAAAAATTAACTCAATGGATCAAAGCTTAAATTTGAGATCAACACTTGCATGAAAACATACATGTATATCTTCGTAGACTTGGATTGGGTCATGGTTTTTAAACACTCTGATATGTAAAGCACAAAGAACCAAAGAAAAAATAGATGAATTAAATTTTTATTACAATTGAACACTTTTGTACACTGAAGAACACTATCAATAAAATGAAGACAGCCCACACAATTACAGAAAATAATAGGAAACTATACATTATGTATACTAGATTAGTGAGGTAAATAATTCCTATGACTCAATTAAAATGGATGAGGAAATTGAATAGATATTTCTCTAAAGAAGATACACAAATGGCCAATGATCACATGAAAAACTCTCAATATCTTTAGTCGTTAGGGAAATGGAAGTTAAAATCACAGTGAGATGCTGCTTAATCTCCTTAACATTGGTTCTAATAATAATAATTAAAAAAGGACAATAATCAGTGTTGAGTATATGGAGACATTGGATCTCTTATACATTGCTGGTGGGAATATAAAGTAGTGCAAACCGCTTTGAAAAATAGCCTGGCAGCTTCTGAAAAATAAATACAGTTACCAAGTGACCCAGAAATCCTTCTAAAGATATGTCCAAGAAAAACTAAAAACTTAGGTTTATACAGAAACTTGTACATGAATGCTCATAGGAACATTATTCATAATAGCTGAAAAAGTAGAAACAACTCACATGTCCATCAGTGAATGGATAAAACAAAAGGAAATAAGTCAATATTTTGAAGATTCCATTTTGGAATATTTAGCTATAAAGAAGAATATAGTGATATATGATACAACATGGATGAACCTTGAAAACATGCTAAATGAGAGAAACCAGTCACAAGAGGCCACATATTTTGTAATTTCTTTTATTTGAATTCTCTAGAATAGGCAAATCCATAGAGACAGAAAAGTAAGTGGGGTATGTAGGGTTATGGGAGGAAAGGGAATGTGTGCTAAAGGATGTGAGGATTTTTGTGTGTGGGGTTGGGTGATGATAATTTTCTTTTTTTTCTTTTTTTAAAAATTTTAATGTTTATTTTTGAGAGAGAGAGAGAGAGACAGAGTGTGAGCCAGGGGAGGGCTGAGGGAGAGAAACAGAATCCAAAGCAGCCTTTAGGCTCTGAGCTGTCAGCACAGAGCCAGATGCAGGGCTTGAACTCAGGAACTTTGAGATTATGACCTGAGCCGAAGTTGGACGCTTAACCAACTGAGCCAGCCAGGAGCCCCTAATTTACATTTCTTTATATATTGTCAATACTGGTCCCTTGTCAGATATACATACTGCAGTTATTGTTGACTACTCTTTCCACTCTTGATGTTTTTATGATGTTTGATCCTGCATCATAACTATTTCCCTACTACAAAATCACAAGATAGTCTCATATGTTTCCCTCAAAACACTTTATCATTTTACCTTTCACATTTAAGTGTTCAATAAATCTAGATGTATATGGTATAGAGGTCCAGATATATTTCTCCCCATCCAAATAACCAAGTAAGTCAATAATATTAAAAGAACACATTTTCTTTACTGCAGTGTACTTCTCAAATCAGATAATCTTATATGTATTGATCTGTTTTTGAATTTCCTATTGGTCAGTTTTATGACTAATTAGTATAAATATTGAATGCATATGAACCACAATGTCTTAATTTACTATAACATATTTTCATACCCAGATTATATGACTGTCACACATACCTGTCTCAAAGATAAATAAAACATTGAAAAGAAATGTAAATAAAGAAGTGAGGCTTGAAAAAACCTATTACAAAAGAGGTATTTTTGGTTGATAAATAGTTGAAAGGATGATAAACTTACCAGTCATGGGGGAAACGAACATTAAAACCACAGTGAGATGACAATATACCTAGTAGAATAGTTAAAATTTAAAAGAGAGAAAGCACCAAGTGTTGGTGAGGCTATGAAGCACCTGAAACTCTCATACATTACTGGTGGGTGTGTAAATTGATAGAGCTACTTTGGAACACTAAGAGTATCTGCTAAAACTAAGTATATACTTGGCTCATAATGTAGTGGTCCATGCCGAAGTATATTCTCAACAGAAATACATGCTTAGATTAATCAAAATGTATGTGTAAGAATGTTCTTAGTAGCATTATTCTTAAGGCTTTAAACTAGAAACTACATAATGACAATCAATGATAGAATGGATAAATATAAGCTGAGAACATGGCCATGAGAATGATCTACAGCTATTTGCAACAATATGGGTGAAGCTTACTAACATAAGATTGGATGAAGGAAGCCAGACACAGTAAATATTCCATGATATACTGTAATTCGATCCCCTTAATAAAAGTTGAAAAACATGGAAATGAGTATATGATAGTGGAAGTCAGGATATTTGGTAACTTTGTGGAGGCAAGTTAATGATTGGAAGGGGATATAAAGGGCAGGGGTTTGGGCATAGTGGTAATACAGTGTTTCTTGATCTGGGTGTTTTTTACATTTGTTTATTTAGTTTGTGTGTATACTTAGGATTTGTGTTTTCCTTCATCACACTTTAATAAAAGGTTAGAAAAGAGAAAAATAAGCTCAAAGTACAAAGTGAGATGGTATAAATAGGACTACATGTTTACTAATCATAAATGTGAGTCAACTAAAATCCCCCCGAAAAGGAAAAAGATGATCAGAATGGATAGATGATGGGTGTCTCTGGAGCCTTTTGGTGGGAATATGGGCAAGAAGTGTCCTCTGATAGAACATGAGCAGGATTTCGTTTTGCTAGTTAATTGGTTGTATGTCTTTACTTTCCCCTACCTTCTTAAGAATCTACTGTAGAACCCAGGCAAAAAAGGAGACCTGAAATTCTTCCTCACAGGAAGAAAGCCAATAAAAGTGTTAAGAAAAGGCTACTCTGCAAAAAACTTCAAGTACCCAGGGGTTCTTATGCTAGCTATTGCAAGAAGAAGGATATGCTTAGTTTCGGCAAATGCTAAATGTCCTATGGGCAACATGCGCATTCCCCTTAACCAATGTATCACTAAATCTCAGTTCCAGAATGCTGCAAGGGTAGAGGAAGCCATGTGTTCAACAATGGGTTTTTTTATGCTGAAAGATGAGATAATTAATACCAAAGAAGGACAAGTAGTAGCCTTTGATCAATGTTTTCTTAAAAAAAGCAGCACATTAAAAAAACAGGTTTCAACAGAGTGCTAAATGGCATGATCTTAGTGTCTCTGTGGATTATAAAACCAATTCTTCCCATTGATAAGTTTATTAATAAGTGCTGTTTCAAACTTTCCATTTCTTTTGCATATTATTTCAAACAAACTGAACTGAAACACTGTCTAACATGTTTTACTGTCTTTCTCAAAAAGGATGTAAAAGAAAAATGGCCATGAACAAAGATTTCCCTTCGTGTTAGATCCCAGCAGTACAGCATTATGACATCTGTCTATAACCTATCCAACAAAGACCAGGAGGAAAAGCCAAAATATATTTGTATATGGAGTTTTTTTTGCTGGTAGATGGACAACATTATTAACAACCCCATAGGAAGAGGATTTTGAATGACTAATTTCAAGTGAATAGAAATTCTTAAAAGAATAAAAGGACAGAAATCCATTTATTGAAAATGACACAGATTATTTATATTATGCTTAGTATTTTTTTTTTTTTGGTTTTTGGCATTCAGTCTTGCTTATTTTTTAGAATTGTTTCCCACTGAGTTGGAATATTTCTTTATATCTTCTGGGTGACTTTTTTGACTTAATTATTTTTCTGTCTTCTAATTGCGTGAATGACAATTTCCCCTATTACTCTATATAATTGTTTGCTGATTAGTTTCTATTTCAATTAGGTTAATGCTCCAGATTTCTATTTTTTCAGTTTGTTTTTTAAATTTTTTTTGTCAGTTTTTTTGAGGGAGAAAGTATATGTTTTACCTAGGTGGTTGCATAGACTTTTACTTCATTTAGTGGTGTGTAGACTTGTTCTTAAATGAAAGGTAATTGTCTAGCTTTCCCTTTAAATGAGTAGAAAGATTATAGTTTATTTTTCTGTTTCTATTTGTGTTCTTGATCTGCTGTTTCACATGTTGTCATTGAATTAAATTGACTTGAATGTTTAAAATCCACAGAAATATAATTGTTAGTGGAGTTTCCAAAATACTGTATCTCATTTTACAGAAAACTTTTTTAAAAGGAATTTGAGTATATGAAGGATCATGACTAAAGACTCTGTATCTTAATAGAACGTAGAATCAGAGAATGTGGAATTGACCTGGAGTATTAAGATATATCTGATAAATTGAAGTCCCTTTCGCTTGTTGATGGGGTAAAGTCATTTGTGTGGGTGTAGGCAGGCAGAGGAGAGAATAATAGTGTTAATGAAAGCTAAGCTGATTGGCATAGGAGCAAGACTGGTGGATGGATGGTCTATTGTCCCTAAAGTGTAGGGGATAAGGGAAACCTCTGTGGCTCAGTTGGTTAAACATCTGACTCTTAATTTTGGCTCAGGTCATTATCCATGGTTCATGAGATTGAGCCCTGTGTCAGGCTCTATACTGGCAGTTTGGGATTGTCTCTTGCCTTCTCTCTTTTCTTCCCCGGAGGGGACATTCTGTCTGTCTGTCTCTCTCTGTGTCTCTGAAAATAACAAAAGGAAGTGTAGGTAATGTTGAAATCAGGGGTGTGCAAATTAAGATTAGATCAGAAATCCAAGGGTGGGGGGAGCTAAGATGGTGGCATAGGAGGAGGACCTTATGCTTGCTTTATCCCTCAAACACAGCTAAAAAATGATCAAAGCATTCTGACTATCCAAGAAATCAACCTGAGGACTGAGTGAACAAACTGTACAACTAAGGGACTGATTGAACAAACTGTACAACTAAGGGGCAAGGAGACCACATGAGGAATGTAGGAAACGGAGAGCTGTGGTTTGGGGAAATGGAATGCAGGAGCTGAGGAGGGGAGGGAGCCCTGGTAGCAGAGAAAGAGAAGGGAGAGTGAAGTGCACAGGGCTACACACAAGGAGAATACTTCCCCAAAGCCATTGGCTGGGAAAATGAGAGGGGCTTATTTTCATGACTTTTAGCAACCAAACTGGAGTTTTAGAGGTCCTTGGACCTGGCTGAGATAGAGAACTGAGGATGCTGCCCAACTGTTAGATAGAACATAGGTAAGAAACCCAGGGCAGACTGCACTATGCAAGGATCACCTAAGGTACATGGGGAGAGACTGATGATACTTTTTGGAGTGCATTTATGAGAGGTGGCATTGCCTCTCTGGGGACAAAAGAACCAGTGGGCTCCATTCTCTCCCCCTACTCCTCAGCATAGGTGCAGGGATACTCTCTGAGGGCGGTTAACCCAGACACTGGCTGTTGAGTCTGATTTGCTTCAACTCGCACTTTCCTGTTCTCTGGCATGACTGCCCTTCTGGGTCAAACCTGCACCAGTCCTAGTGTGGCAAGACCCTTTCTCAGAGGACCAGTACAGGTCCCTGCCACACCATGCCACTGATGTTTAGAATTTAAAAAGCAGGCTGGGCTGGGATAGAGGCCAGAATGTACTGCACTACAGAATGTACTGTACTTCTCTCCTGGAGAGAAGGCAGGCAAGCAATCTGGAGACAGTGTGAAATCAGCAATGAGAAAAATGCCTCAGATGTATGAAGGGAAATTATTTGCTCTACTGAAACTGCTTCCCTGAGAGCAAGAAGGAAGCAAGGACCCAACCCCCTCCAGGGACACAGGAACTGGCTGGTGTCCCTGCCCCTCAGCATAAGCCAATTTCAGTAAAGAGCATAGTACCAACACTGGCTACGTAACCTGCTTACCCGAACTACCCCCGCACCCCCCATGCTCTGCTGGAACTGCTTTTCTCAGGCAAATGTGCCTAAGGACTAGAGCAGCAGGCTCCTTCACCAGAAGACCAACACGAACCCCCTCACACACCAAGGCAATTGACCAGAGTTCTGCAAGCCTTCAGTTCTAGTGAAAATGGCATGTCTTGTTTGTTTGAGAGAGAGCAAACGAGCAAGCAAGCATGAGCAGGGAAGGGGCAGAGAGGGAGACAATCCAAAGCAGGTGCCAGGCTCTGACCTGTCAGCACAGAGCTCAGTGCCGGGCTTTAACTCACAAACTTTGAGATCATGACCTGAGCAGAAGTTGGATGCTTAACCGACTGAACCACCCAGGCACCCCAACATCAAATCTTTTTTTTTTTTTTAACAAGCAGACCAGAGCACACCTACTTAAAACTCCCCATTATTATGGGAAGCCTCTACAAATGACTGACCTGAGGGATAGAGCAGTCAAAACACAACAGCAGAATGCATGTAGCACACACCAGAGACACTTCCTGAAGTGCCAGACCCTAGACATTATATGACGACTTCTTCATAAAGTCATTTTCAGGAGCAGGAAATGTAACAGGCTTTTCTAATATAGGGAAGAAGACAGAGACCTAGACAAAATACCAAAACATAGGAATTTATCTCAAAAGAAAGAACAAGAAAAGGTCATGGTCAGGGATCTAAATAAAATAGATATAAATAATATCCCTGATCCAGAATTTAAAGCAACAGTCGTAAGGATGCTAGCTGGGCTTGAGAAAACCATAGAAGGCCTGAGGAAGACCCTTACTGCAGAGATGAAAGCTAAAAACAAACAAACACACAAAAACAAAAAAACCCTAAAATCGAAAGTACAATAACTGAGATTCAAAACCAACTGGATATAATGACCCCAAGGATGGAAGAATCAGAGGAATGAATAAGTGATATAGAAATAGAATTATAGAAAATAATAAACTTGAACAAAAGAGAAGAATTTTGAATCACAAGAGTCGACCTAGGGAACTCAGTTACTCCATCAAACATAATGACATTTCTATCAAAGAAGTCCCAAAAGAAGAGAAACTGGGGCAGAAGATTTATTTTAGGAAATTACAGTTGAAAACTTTCCTAATTCAGGAAGGAAACAAACATCCAAATATAGGAGGCACAGAGAACTCCCATTAAAATCAACAAAAGCAAAAAAAATTTAACAAAAGCAGGCCAACACCAAGACATATTGTAGTTAAATTAGCAAAATGCAGTGATAAAAAACAAACATAAAAGTACAAGATAAAACAAATCCCTAACTTAAAAGACCCGTAAGGCTAACAGCAGGTCTCTACACAGAAACTTGGCAAGCCAGAAGGGAATGGCATGATAAATTCAGCACGCTGAATGGGAAAAGTCTCCAGCCAAGAATACTCAATCTAGCAAGTCTATCATTCACAATAGAAGGAGAGATACAGAGTTTCCCAAAGAAAAACTAAATAAGTTCATGAACACTAAACTATCCCTGCAAGAAAGGGGACTCTTTGAGGGGGCAGGAAAGATCGAAAGTGGCAAAAACTAGAAAGGAGCAGGAGGAAATCTGCAGAAATGGCAAATAATAAAATGGCAGTAAAAACATATTTATCAGTAATTACTCTGAATGTAAATGGACTAAATGCTCCAGTCAAAAGACATAGCATATCACAATGGATTAAAAAAAACAAGACCTATCAATATGCTGCCCACAAGAGACTCATTTTAGATCTAAAGACACCTGCAGATTCAAAGTAAGGGGGTGGAGAACCATCTATTATGCTAACGGATGTCAAAAGAAAACCAGACTAGCCATACCAATCGCAGACTAGATTTTAAACCAAAGACTGTATCAAGAGATAAAGAAGGGCACTATATCATAATAAAGGGGACTATCCAACAAGATCATCTACCAATTATAAACATTTATGTCCCCAACTTGAGAGCCCTCAAATATATAAAACAATAAAAAGCACTAAAAGAACTCATTGATAATAGTACAATAATATACATAATATATACAATAATATACATACACGTATATACATATATACAAGGAAATATTACTCAGCTATTAAAAAGAATGAAATCTTGCCATTTTCAACAGCATGGATGGAACTAGAGTGTATTATGCAAAGTGAAATAAATTAAAGTGAAATAAATTAAAGTGAAATAAAAACCATATGATTTTTCTCATAAGTGGAATTTAAGACATATCACAGTTGAAAATGGGAAAAAAAGAGTGGCAAACCAAGAAGCAAACTGTTAGCTATAGAAAAGAAACTGTGGGTTACTAGATGAAAGGTGGGTGTAAGGATGGGTTAAACGGGTGATGTATATTAAGGAGGGCACTTGTGATAAGCACTAGGTAGTGTTTGTAAATGTTGAATCAATAAATTCTCCACCTGAAAGTAATGTTACACTGAATGTTAACTCAATGGAATTTAAATAAAAACTTTAAAGAAGAAAAAGAAAGTTTATATTTAGTTAATAACTAGGGAAAAAAATAAAATATCCAAGACCCATTGGCCAAAGCCAAGAAACAAAATATATCACTGAATCAATGAAGAAGCCAGTCATCTATCAAATTCCAAAGCACAGGACAAGACATGGAAATAGAAAAAAAAAAAAAAAAAGGCCAAGTCTAGGCAGCTGGTCTTGGGTCACCTGGGTTTGTTTGGCACAGATCTGAGTTCATGTGGCATAAATTGTCTTTTACTGGCTCGTCCAATGCCAGGTGGAACTTGGAAGGTTTAAACAGTCAAAGACAAAGTGAGAAATAATAACTTCTTTAATAGTAGGAACTGTTGAAACACTGAACCAGCAATGGAAAATTCGATATCCTTTCCCTTGACAATTGCTGAATGACTGGTTTTATATGAAGTCCTATTTATAGGTTGGAATTTTAATTAATAACTTACTGAAATTCTTTTGGCTTTGAGGATTACATAATTTGTCTTTTTATATTATTAGGGTATAAAAGGTCAGCTTAGGAAGCATATATCAAAAACACCCTTTTCGGTTGAAAGTGCTCTTTAGCAGCTGTAGAGATAACATGCTCCTGCTCTAGACTGGACAATCCTGAGTCATAGTCAGGCTCAGACTTGACTGTCTCAATTAGCACAGCAAACTAAATGTTCATTAAACTGGCAAATAGGACTTTCCCTTTCACTTACAACATGATGGTTGTCTAGCTATATTTAAACAGTATGGTATACATGTGCAAATTAGAGATTGGCTAGGTTCATTGATAGATAAGTCATTATTTCACTTCAGAAGTGACAAATGGTAATGCCAGAATCTCCTTTGAATTCTGACCAGCTTTTGATAGTTCACATTTGGATGTGGCACATATGCCCACCTGCCACAGGATACCCTTGGTAAAATCACCATCGCCTTGTCTCTTGAGATATACATGGCCAGGCAGATATGTAGGCATCTACATTGGTCAGTGGCCAGGACAGATTTTCTAACCATGGTAGTATCTAGTTAACTAAACTTGCATAATTTGCTGTAAGAAGGCAATAGAAAACCAGTGAAGTATTTCAAGCAAGGGACTCTACTTTTTGAACAAATATTTACCAAGGGAGTAAGAGTGCCAGGTATTGTACTAAGAACTGGGAATTCAGAAGAGAAAGAGTACTCATAGTTTGTCCTGTCAAGGAGCTTACAGTCCATGGAAAATGTTGAAAGAAAAACAATTACAAAACAATATTATAGGTGTTAGGAGGGGAAGAATTACAGGATGGGAATATCCAAGCAAGGAAAACAACCTGGGATTGGGGTGAAATGAGAAAGGAAGACAGCTTAGACTGTGTAGAAAATATAAAAAGCCTACAGATAATTCATTAGAATTAGTAAGAGAGGGAGTTGAATAAAAAATCAATATACAAAAATCAATTCCATTTCTACATGCCAGTAACAAACATTCAGAGTATGAATTTAAAAAGATGCTTATAATAGCACAAAGATATGAAGCACTGAGGAATAAATCTAAGATGCATGAGCTTTATGGAAAAAATTAGAAAATTTTACTGAAGGATATTAAAGGGGACCTAACCAAATGGAGAGATAAGCCATGCTTATGGATCAGAAGATTTAATATTGTAAAGATGTCAGGTTTCCTCTAATTGATTTAGATTCAATGTAATACTGTTTAGAATCTACCCAGGATTTATTTTTCTTAGTGAAATTTAATAAGCTACTTATATGGCCCAGCAAGGGACTGAGGATAACCACAATATTCTTAGAGACAAAGAACAAAGTTCAGGAAATTGCCTATCAAGATCAAGAGTTATGAAACTATAGTAACTAAGACAGTTTGGTGTTGTTATAGAGATGGCGATATGGAAAAGCATATGGGAGCCCAGACAGAGATCCACGTATATACTGATGTTTGATACATGATAGATATGTGACACATTCAGACCAGAGGAGGGAAAGATAGATTTTATGGCCATTGATCCTGGGACATTTGGGTATGGAGATGGGAAAAAAAAATTAAATGAAGTTGTACCCCTGCCTCACACTATACCCAAAAGTCATTATCAGATTTAAGATTGAATGAGTTTTTAAGCTATAGTTTAAAAGAATGTTTATTTTTGAGAGAGTGAGAGCATTCATATGAGTGGGGGAGGGGGAGAGAGAATCCCAAGCAGTCTCTGTGCTGCCAGAACAGAGGCCACGTTGGGGCTGGAATCAATGAGCTGTGATATCATGATCTGGGCTGAAACCAAGAGTTGGATGCTCAACTGACTGAGCCACCCAGGCATCCCTAAGATAACATTTTTAAAATAATAAAGCTTTTAGAAACTAATAAAGGAAATTATTTTCATGACCTTGAAGTAGGGAAGGATTTTTAAAACATGACAAAAAGTCCTAAGCATAAAGGAAAAGATTAATGAATTTGTAGATTTTAAATTTAAGAATTAATCAAAAGTTGACTGTATCAAATTTGAGAATTCATCAGAAGCTGAGAGAAAGAGAGCAAAATAACAACAAAAAGATCTGTAAACATGAAGATATTTGTATCGCAGAATGTGACAGAGGACCAATATCAGAGTATATAGAAAACACCTTTCTGGCTGGAGCTGAGATTGCACAAACTATGTTTCCCAGACTTCTCACTAGGTGACTTTGTTAGGTTTTGGAAATGAGAGCCTGATAGGAAGCTCAATAGGATGAGATGGGATATTTCCTTTTCTTTTAATTGTTTCAGCCACTATGGCTCTAACTATAGCATACAGTTGACTCCACCACATTCCAGCTCCTTTTAACACATGAAGCCACTACTGCTCTTCAAAGACTACATGAGGGGTTACCTACATGGAGCCTTAAGGGTCCCACTCTGAGCCTCTTGGGACTGCATTTCTGCCTATGGGGCAAAGAGTCTGTGGCCAAAAGGGTGTGATTTATTGGAGCCTGTTCCTACTTGCCCTTGGATGGGTAACTCAGAATGCTGATGTTCCATGTGCAGAGTGCTCTGAGTCCCTCCTTCCAAGAGTGGACCATGCCCCGACTCTGCACAATTGGCTTAAAAGGTGGCTATTAATATTTAACTTTATATACAATTGTATATAACTTATGTACAATAAAAGTGAATGGAGCTTGGATGTGTGGCCTTGGGACAGTCACCCGTATCTACTTGAGACCTCTAGTGGAGCAGGATGAAGCTGGGTATAGAAGGGCTGTCTCACAGGCCAGGGATCTGAGGCTAGGATATGGCTCTCCCGGGTGCTGCCTGCTACATTCTGGGCAGAAATTTTGAGACCTTGAGAAATTTAAAGCAGTACTTCTCAAACTGTGGTGAAAATCTGTTTTTTCCTTTTTGAACTTCAAACTTATTGCAGACCATCACTTTGGCTACACACAATAAAAATGCAAGAAAATTGAAAAGTGTACAACCAATAGAACATTACTGTTAAATTGCTGTAAAACTTTTTAAAAACATCAGTTTCTATTTTTCTTGACATGGAGCAATAATAAATGATTTGTGGACTTGCTTTGCAGGTCATATTTGGACTAACATTCACCTAAATTCACACCTGGCCTCCTAGGACGTTATGAATAGATATTTGTTAGGATGTGATAATAGCACATAATTTAACAATTTAAATGTGGACAGGGACATGAGGCTCCATCTGTATTTGGTTCTAGCATTAGTATTCTTCCACTCATCTCTGTGTTGTTTGAGCTCCCATTGGGTCCAAGTATTGACTGATCTGCCCAGAAGTCCGGACTCCTTTCTTGTCTCTTCCTCCATAGGGGCATAAGTTGCTTCCTGATGTTAACATGTAGGTTACGTCAAGATTCCCTTCTCCCCTTTTTTCTGTTCTTTCAGCCTTCCTCACCTGTGTAACCATTCCCTGAATTAAATTCCCTTGAGTTAAAATACCTTGTGTGGTTTTGATTTTGTTGACTGACCTTTGACTTATAAATTCGATAAAGAAAGGATAATCCAATAGAAATCTAGACAAAAGTCTTAAATAGGCACTTCAGAAAGAAAAGCTATTAAGAGTAGGGAAAATGGGTGCCTGGGTGGCTCAGTCGGTAAAGCGTCCGACTTGGGCTCAGGTCATGATTTCACGGTTCATGGGTTTGAGCCCTGCGTCAGGCTCTGTGCTGACAGCTAGCTCAGACCCTGGAGGCTGCTTCGGATTCTGTATCTCCCTCTCTCTCTGACCCTCCCTTGACCATGCTGCCTCTCTCTCTCTCTCTCTCTCTCTCTCAGAAATAAATGAAAAAAAAATTTAAAAAGTAGGGAAAATGGTTCATCTCATTGATACTCAGAATTACAAAGTAAGCACACAGTGGGATAGCATACATACTCACCAAGTTGGCAAATAAGAACAACCTGACAGTGAGTATTGGGGAGGATGTAGAGGAAAGTGAGTTCTCCTGCGTGCTGGTGGGTCTAGATTGGCACAACCACTTGGGTGGAGAGTTGGGCCCTGCTGGGGGAGCAGAAACTTCATACTTAATTTTACTGTAAATCCCCATTCAGATGTCCGTGCTCAAGAAACTCCTGCATTGCCTGCACCAGGATTCATAACTAAAAATATGCATAGTAGCATTGCTTACAAGAGTCAAAAATGAAATAACAAAAGTGGAAATGACCCAAAGCTCTTTCAAAGCAACAGATATGAAATAGAGCTTATAGTCTAGTGAGGAGAGAAGATAGTAATAGACATATTAGATGGAATGTCAAAGTGATGAGTGTTATGGAAAATGAAAGCAAGGAATGAGATCAGGAAATTGTGAGAGTGGGGTAGACTGTGTTGTCTGCAATTTTAAATAGGGAGGTCAGGTAGGCTTCATTGAGAATGTGACATTATGGAAAAGAGTTGAAGGTGATAAGATTATGAGTCACGGTGGGAACAATACAGGTAGAAGAAACAGCCACAAGGTACAAGGTAGAGATATTTCAGGAAAGGAGGTAGTATGCCTAGAGGGGTGTGGGATTAGGTCAGGAGGTAGTAGCTATTGGCCAAGATGTGGAGAATCTCACTGGCATTATTGCATTTATTAAAATTGAGCAGCCACTTCAGGGATTTGAGCAATGGAAGTGCCCTAACTTGTCGTTGAGTAAGATTGCTTTGGCTGCCAGATTGGAATGTACTTGGTGCATAGACCATATTGAGCAAAAGAAGCACACCACTGAAAGAACACACATAGTATTTGTTCACTTATATAAACATACAAAGTAGCCAAATTAAACAGAATCCTGTTAGGGTAGACACTCACAGTTGGTAAAAATACAAAGAAAGCAAAGGGAAAAGCAATGTAAGAGTTAGGATGGAGGTTACCTCTAGGGAAAAGCAGGCAATATGGTGTGTGTGTGTGTGTGTGGTAGGGGGCACACGGGGGCTCTGAGTGGCCATGTTCTGTTTCTTTACCTGGAAGTAACTTAATATTTCTAAGCATGTGTCATACACAAGAGTAACAATAAAAAGAGAAAAGGAAATACCTTTTTCTTAGTAGCAGCCTGTATCGTTTCATTGTTGATTTATACAACAGGTTGTTTTTCTAGATTAAGACAAAAATTCAAGTTGTGCTTAAATATCTGAGTAATAGGGGCACCTCGGTGGCTCAGTTGGTGGAGCGTCCAACTCTTGGTTTCAGCTCAGGTCATGACCTCATGATTTTGTAAGTTCAAGCTCCACATTAGGTTCTGCACATGCAAAGCCTGCTTGGGATTCTCTGTCCCCTCTTTCTGACATTCCCCACTTGTGCGGTCTCTGGCTCAAAATAAAGTAAAAAAAAATTTTTTTAAATATGAGAAATAAAAGAATATCATTGCATTATCTGGGTGTGAGTTGTCCTTACCAGGTAGACATAAACTTTTGGCTGTTAATACCATAAAATGGAGAATTGGAAGTTAGCCAATGTATTTATAGGCCAGAAACCTCCAATTTAGAAAAACATGCTTATCGGTCAGGAAGTATTTTTGAACACCTGCTACATGTGCAAGGAAATTTGGGAGTATAGTGGAATATTTAGTTAGCAAGAGGAGATCAATATACCAAACAATTAATTACCTAAGACATTATTAATTGCTAACTTTTGTGGCACTTGTTTAAAAACGCTGACAAGAACACCTTAAAATTCCAGATGTGGTGCACGTATACCATCCATGTTTTGATCTTAGAATCAATAGTAACCGAAGTACAGAATTCTGTCGTGAATTTTTATTATCACCTTAACAAAAAAGATGATGCAGTTTGTTGTGCGTTCATAGGACTGCTTGGTATCTTTGATATTTAATAATTTTACAAACACTTGGCTTAAGTGTTCAGCTTTCACTACGCTATTCTTCATCTTCCCAGAATATTCCCATGTTTCTCTTCCCGTAATAGGTAGGCATGAAACCGCAAATGGCCCATTCTTTCTGCTTCTGCATTTTACATAGTCTTCAGTATGAATGAGATTGAGTATTTTAGCTTGAAACACCCCCTGCTGGGCTGTACACAGTATTAGTAATCAGAAGAAAACGAATACTACAACTTCAGGAGTTTTTAATTTCTTGTTAATTATTTCAGTAAGAATTTGAGAACTGGTAATTGGCAATTTTCTTCATTAAGCAAATTAAAGGAAGTATTTAAAATCACTTGGGGAAACTTGATGTTTAGTAGTGCTTTGCTAGGTTTTGAGATATTGATGAAGTATATTAACATAAGTTAATATCTTTACAATAACATAGTAATAAAGTTAATATATTTGCTGATTCATGCACATATATCATTAAGTCTGATAATTTTCCTTTGAAGCTTTGGAAAGGAAAATTGTTTTTAAGTTTTGTAGCCAAGTGCATTCCCATTTTAGATGTCTACAGATGACAAGATCTAAGAACAAAATTAGCTGTATTGACTGCTTGATATAGCTCTGCCTTTCATAAATAGATATTGAGAAACAAAAGGCTTTGTCTTTGTGCTATGCTTTGATGTATAGTTATAGCCCAAAATAAATGGTGCATTTCAGTGAACTATTGAAAAGTTTGACTTTACTAAAATTGTGACGCAAGTGTTTGACATATATGCAGTCTTGAAATATTTTATCTCTGGAAACCTTTGCATATCTTGCAAACAGGTTAGTAGTCCCCTAGGGGTTTGTTTGTTTTGTTTTGGGGTTTCTTTGCTAAATTTTATCTATTGTTCCTTCCCAATTCTGGTAGCTTAATCCCCCCAAACTGTATTAATATTTAGAATTATCCAGGAGAAAAAGTGGAAATGAGCAAAGTATGGCCTCAGAGGTATATGTTTATCTTTTGCTTTATTTTATTTGACCTTGTTTTGGCCTTAAGCAAAAAAAAAATTTGTTTTTGTGATTCACCTGCTTCTATAAAGGAAAACCTCTTGCCTTTTTTTTTTTTTTTGAAAGAAAGACATCTTTAATAATTCTCTTTTAGGATTTCTTCAAGGTATGACATATACCCTAGATTAAAGGCATTCCTATAGTCAGCAGGAATCTAGTCTCCGTTCATATTAATACCTCTGAGTCGATTCTCTGCCAATACTATTCCTAAGGATGAAATTAACAGCACATTGCAATAGCTCATGAATGTCAGAGGAATAACCGGCCATATGAGTGTCAGGAGTTGGTTGGAGTCATATCTGTTTGGAGATTTTAAATTCTGAAGGATTTAGGGAAACTTGGATCACTCTAAATTTGATTCCTCCTCCCCCAACCCCAGCCTCTCCCAGCCCTTTGTTCTCATTGGGAAATTTAAACTATGGCTTCTGTTCTGTTTTCCAATAGCTATTCCTTGGAGTGTACTGAAGTTGAGTAGCATGCTGGAAATAGGTATGAGGGAATATAGTTTAGGAAGACTGCAGTATGCCCCCAAGGTAATGATGTTTGGATAAATTGAAATTCAGTAAGTATGAGGCTTATTTGGCATCCTTCCAAAGGTTGCCCTTCTGATTTTCAGCTCTTTGAGGTATTTGATAGGGAGGTGCTATTAAAATTTACTTATTAAATAAGCACTTTCAATTCTGTTATGGTTCCTGAGTCTTTGATTCATATTAATCAGTCCTGGTTAATATTTTTTCCCTTGTACAGGCTGAGAGTTCCTTAATGATCTCCTTGAGGGTAAGAATAGTGTCACTTTCATTATGTGTCCCTAGGGTACTCACTAATATTTGCCGAATGTCAGGCCAAATGAGAATGCCCATTGGCTTAAGGTTAACACTTACCTTTCCATTTTAATGGGACTACTACTGAAATAATTGTTCCCTTCCTCTTCCATTAGCTAAAAAAAAAAAAAAAAAAAAAAAAAAAAAAAANAAGAGGGAAGAGACCAAGAGAAAGGCAATGATCCTTTAGATAAAAAAAAAAAAAAAAAAAAAAAAAAAAAGAATTGAGGATTTGTGTTAAATTTTCACATATAATGCTACCCATGCTATTGACCAGGTTGTATTTAATGATCTCAACTGGGAAGGGTTTCATGTTTGAAGCAATGGGGTTCCATGCAAGGCATTTGCTTGTTTGTTCTCAGACTCATTCTGTGTTCCTACCCTGCACTTCTCTGTATTATAGGGTCAACAACGCAGGTCAGGTTCCCTTCCTAATTGGTTTCCAAATAGGTTTGGCCATTGGGAAAAGAATGGTGGGTAGGAGGAAGGGAAAAATCTGAGCATGTCTTCCGGTCTCCTTCTGCTTCAGGGATGAGGGCCTAGCAGTGGTTGTATCTCCCACCTTCTTCCAGCTCCCACCTCCTAGGCCCTTGCATGCTCCCATGGCCCCAGTTTCTGTCCTGGCTCCTGAGATCTGGCAAAACACCTTATCCTTTTGTCCTTCTTGCCCAAGTGGTGGTAGTGGCTCCTTTCTCTCTTTTCTTCTTCCCTTTCCTCCTACTCTTCCTTCTTTATTTACTTCTAATTGAAGTATAATGCAGATACTATAACACTCACTCTTTTAAAATATAAAGTATAGGGGCGCCTGGGTGGCTTAGTCGGTTAAGCGTCCGACTTTCGCTTAGGTCATGATCTCGCGGTTCATGGGTTTGAGCCCTGCGTCGGGCTCTGTGCTCTCTCTCTCTCTCCTAGAAATTAAAAAAATAAAATAAAATATAAAGTATAAAATTCAGTGTTTTTTTGTGTAGTCACAAACTTGTGCACCCGTCACCACGAATTCTGAACATTTTCATCACCCCAGGAAGGAACTCTGTACCCATTTGTGGTCACTCCCCATTTTCCTCTCATCGTAGCCACTGGCAACCAATTACCTACTTTCTGACTTTCTGTGTTGGCATAGAAAGTATGCCATCTTTGGCATACTTTAGACAAATGGAATTCTACAACATGGCCTTTTTTTTTTTTTTAATTTTTTTTTTAATGTTTTTATTTATTTCTAGGAGAGAGAGAAACGCCCCCAACATGGCCTTTTGTGTCTGACTTCTTTCACTTAGCATGTCTTCAAGTTTCATCCATGTTGTAGCCTATATCACTAGTTTTACAATGGAATGTTCTATTGTATGGACAATTTTGTTTACTAATGAACATCTAGAGGGTTTCCATTTTTTTGGCTATTATAAATAATGCCATTTATAATATATGTCAATTATAAATGAACACTTATATACTCATTTTTGTGTGAACCTGTATTTTAAATTCTTGGATTAAAATTCTCATTTCTCTTGAGCAAAACAAGATTTATATAGCAGTAGAATGACTAGATCATATGGTAATTCTACATTGAACCTTTTGAAGAACTGGACAATGGCTTCTTTCTGTTGCAAATCTTTGTCTTATCTCATTATCTTCTCTTGGGCCTCTTGGTGTTTCCAGCTCCTTTAGAATTAGTTTCTTGTATAAAATACCCTCTACGGAAACACCTGGCATGAACTCTATTTCCTTGACTGAATTCTGACTGTGATGGTTTTCTTTTCTTCATATTATACATGAAAGTCAAAGCTGTTTTTCTTCCTAAGTTTCTTTTCTTTTGCCTAAAAGATAATGAAAGAGACCCTAAAGTTGTTAGTATTGTCAGGTTAATCAGATTATGCAACTTGAGTAATTGGATGCCATCTCTACCCTTGTGACAGTTCTTTTTGAACCCATTTTATTTCTGCATCTCTATGTATTAGTAGTTTATTTGGAAAGATGCTCTAGGAGAGATGGAGGAAAGTCAAGCAGGGGAAGGAAGAACCTAGTGCAAGGTGAATTGATGAGTAGATGTCTGTTGATGACAATTGGGATGCAATCCTGCTTAGGACCCTGAAGAAATTGTATAGAGCATATCCTAGAGTTGCCCCACCTGAGAGGCATGGAAGTTGGGGTTTCTCTTCACTGTTTTTAATTTGTCACTGTTTGAGGACTGCTGCCAAGTATGAGAAATAGACCCACCGACCCAGTCAAAGGAGGGACACAGAGACTTGGAAAACAGTGAAACAAGGCTTTAATCAACATTCTTGCAAGAGTGGGTATCTGATGGACAGGCATACAGGGGGCAGTTACAGCAGACAATTTATCTCCTAGCATGCAAGTCCCTCCCCTGGTTCCTCATTGGCTGACTCCTACAGAGTTTACAGTCTTATCTTGATGTCATCTATGCCCATGTAAGGCAAAAAATTAGTCTGATTGGAACAAGTGTACATTCCCAGAGGTGGTGCAGAGACTTTTAGTCCTTATTCCCTTTGTTCTTTGGTGCATACTCATTGCAAGCCCCTGAAAATAAGGCCACAAAATGGAGAAGGGAAGAAGAACCAGAAAATGAATGGTCTAAGGGTTTGGGACTCCATTGTGGGGTGGAGGGCGGGGGAGTTCATACATATTTCCAATATGGTTGTAAGTCTACTGTTAACAAGACAGCATTGCTTTTTCTGGTATTTCTGGAAATGAATCCTCTCTCTTACTTCTCACACCAGGGAGTTAATCCCCTCAGCCCTTTGGGTGTGGTACTGTGGCCAGTGACCCAGGTACTAGTAGTAAGAGGGGCTGCATGAGAATGTGTGTCTACGTGCATGCACACTTCTGCTTCCATATGTATGTTGTTGGGAGCTGGGGGAGAGGATCTGTAAACACCTTGAGGGTAGAGACCTTGCATTTGTAGGTTTAAATTTTACTTGTGAATAACAACTAGTTGATTTTATGCATTCATGAAAGAAACTACCACAAGGAAGAAACTTCCTGAATCTTAGGTAGCAACTGTCACCTTATGTTTACATTAGAGCTTTACTTTCAGGTATTAGCTCATTTCAAAGTTGTATGTGTTGAGAAAGAACCACAAATCTTCAATTTGTAACTAGACCATCAGCTGCATTATCAGCACACCTTGAATGAAGCCCCATAGAAATACAAAGTGAAAATTTCCTTGATGCCTTTAGCTTACCAGAAGGGAAATTAAAATCTTACCCCTAAACTTTTCATAGATGCAAAGCAGAATGCTTCAGAAGTTCATGAACAATGACAGGCATTAAAAAAAGAAGAGATTGATTAAAAACCAGCGAGCTGTAGGAGTTTCTTAAAACAGTGGACTGATAGAACACGTTTAAATAAAAAAGCACTGATAAAAATGGAAACTAGTGGTTGCCTGTGGATCTTAACCAGCAGAATAAATTTAGATGGAATCAATTCTCCTCCCTTGGATTAAAGCTCTGTTTTCTTTAGATGGAAAGCAAAGTGATAGAAAAGTAGAGTTTTAAAAGTTACTGAGAAGTGACTTGTACATGGGTTAAAGCTGTTAACATTTAGGAAGTTGCTCTCCCATTCTTGAATCTAGCCCAAAGCTCCCTTGAGGCAGGGCTGGCCAGATCTAAACCATTTTAAACACTTTTCAGTTATTCCTGCCCCTCCAAACAGGCCTTGTTAATCACTGTTATATAAGTTAATTGCAGAAACTTCACTATCCCTGCCTTGACCTCTATATTCTAGAGTAGGAAATGGTATTTAATCATATTTGGCATACTTGGCCCAGTCAGAAAGTGACAGCAATTTATAGCCATGCTGTACCTTCTATTTGATGCCCTCAACTATCCCTCCCCCCCCAATCCTGCCTGTTTTTTATGGGCAGTGTAAATTTATGCCAATCATGTCACCTCTTGGAACCTCAGTCTCCTTGGCTATTGAGTGCAGATAATAACAGTAGCTATTTGGGAGTACTTGAGAGAATGAAATGAGAACATGAGTGCCAATAGCTTCCTGCAAAAGCTAGACACAGTAGTGCTGAATAAATAGTAGCAATTGGGATTACACCATGTCCTTCAGTCCCATTCATCAGTTCAACAATACTGTGAAAGCCTTGTCTGAAAAACCTGGTTTTGAACCCTCCTAAAGAGCTTACCACTAGTATTGAATGTTATGAAAGGGCCCTTGAAAGACTTGCTGTAAAGTCCGCATGGAATTTTCTCAAATTGTGATTTGGGATGAATGTATGGAGAATTGTTCTTCCATTATTTCTCTGGTATTACCAAATAACATGAAATATGCTGAAGTAGAACAGGTTCTGGTGCTGTGGTAGAATGGTTTCTGGTGACAGATTGTTGAACAGAAGTGATTATTATCATTTTGGTGAGGAATTGATTCTCAGTGTGTAACTGTATCAGTGAAGGGAGTTAAGTTTCTTTGACTCTTTATAATTATGTACATACTAAAATCAGGATTTTCTGTGTCTGTGAAAGGAGAATGGTCCTGTTGGTATGGAACTTCATCTTTTCTTTAAAGTTTATTTTATTTATTTTTAGAGAGTATGGGGAGGGGCAGGGAGAAAGGGAGAGAGAGAGAATCCCAAGCAGGCTCTGTGCTGTCAGTGCAGAGTCCTATGTGGGGTTTGATGTCAAAATCCGTGAGGTCATGAGCTGAGCCAAAATCAAGAGTTGGGTGCTTAACTCAATGAGCCCCAGGTACTCCTGAAACTTCATCTTTTTAAACCCAGTGAAGATGAGCCAAATCTCGTTTATTATAAGTAGTCATCGAGAGTTCATTTCTCATTACTGAGGAACTTATTTTCAGGTTTTTATAAACGAGATTTCTTATTCTGGATATTTCATTATTAAGGTTTTTCATTAAAAATTTGATAAACATATAAGGGATACACTTAGGGCAAGCAAGACTTTAATTTATAATAATGATAGGATTCATTTTGAAGCATATATAAGTAAAAAAATAAAGACCTAATAAAATTTAAAATACTGTAAAATCAAAGAGTTGGATGGCTTACAGGTGTGAGAAAAATTGTGAATTGTGGTATATAACAACTAAAGTTTGGGACCATGGGCCTTACTGTATCCAAACTTTGCAGCATAGCTTCTGTACTGAGTTGAAAAGTGTGCCCCAAAGCACCTGGAACCTCAGAATGTGAGAAAATAGAGACTTTGCACATGTCATTATTAAGGATGAAATCCAGCTGAATTAGCGTAGTCCTTAAATCCAATGATTGGTGTTTTTATCAGAAAGGCTTGTGACAATAGAGACAGCAACTTGAGTATGCTGCTACAAGCCAAGGCTTGCCAGCAACCGCCTGAAGCTAGGAGAAAGACAAAACAGATTTGCCCTCAGAACCTTCAGAGGGAATAAACCTCACTGACCCTGTGATTTCTGACTACTGGCCTCTAGAACTTCAAGAGAGTAATTGCTGTTATTTGAAAGCACTAAGTTTGTGGTAATTTGTTACAGCAGCTTGTAGGAAACTAATACTCCCTCTTCTCAGTTCTGCTCATTATTATTTTATTTAAGTTTATTTTATTTTGAGAGAGAGTGAGCAAGCAGGGGAGGGGCAGAGAGAGGGAGAGACAGAATCCCAGGCAGGCTTTGTGCAGTCATTATAGAGCCCAACTTGGTGCTCGATCCCAAACTGTGAAATCGTGACCTGAACATTCAACCATCTGAGCCACCTGGTGCCCCTCATCCTCTTTATACTTAATATTTCTTGAAGATACATGGTATTTAAAGCTTCTGTTCTGGGCCTTTTCCTTTATTGGAATATGCCTTATGCTTTCTTGTCCTGCTTCTATCTCATTGTCTAGTGAATTGCGTATAGGATTTGCTGTAATTTACTGCCTCAGAATCTTTCTTCCTCTCCCCTCCCACTTTATCTGTACACACTCAGCCCTTCATTTGTATCACACTCTGGCATTTTCTCTTCCCACAATGATAGGGAGAGTTTGTTGGTGAGTGCCTGCATCTCTATTCAGCCATGAACTTCCAAGGAGTTTGTTTTTCTGCTTCTGTACCTTGGGATGTGATGAGCACATGATCGATTTACATTAAGTATTTGCTTAATTAATGAAAATTTCTCTTTTTGTTTCTATCTATCTTTTAAAATCCTTTTTTAAAGATTTTAAAAATTCTCTTTGGAAGATGTGTGGAAAAATGAATATACTTTGACTGTCAAAAGAGGCCATAGTGAGATCAAAAGTTAAGTCTCCTTGCTCTTGCTGTTGGAAATTGCTATTTAAAATTTATTTAATTTAGAACTTATTTTATGAAGATAAATGGCAGAACAAAAGGAATAAACAAATAACTGTCTTGAAATTCTGGGGAGTGAAAACTTTGGTTCACTTCATTGAAGGCCATTAAGAGTAAGGTCACCGTCATCAAATCAAAGAAATATTTCCATCTAATTAATTGAGGTGAGTTCATAGTATTAAGACCTGAAAAGCTTTTATGCCCAGAATTATTTTTCATGCCATCTCCTGCAACAGTGTGTGGGAAATAGTTTAGGGAGAAAACTTGTGGGAAAAGGTAGAGAACTTTTCTTTATAATCAGTTGAGGATGATGATAAGGCAGCTTAGTCATTGAAAGACCTAGAAAGAGTTGTTCTCTAAGAAGAGAAAGAATTACAAAGAGAGAAGACCAAGTATTTCAAGGATTCTGTCTATTGAATGTCTATTGAATTCTTTTTTTTTTTTTAATGTTTTATTTATTTCTAGGAGAGAGACAGCATGAGTAGGGGAGGGTCAGAGAGAGAGGGAGTGACAGATTCTGAAACAGGCTCCAGCCTCTGAGCTGGCAGTCAGCACAGAGCCCGACGCGGGGCTCGAACCCACGAACTGTGAGATCATGACCTAAGCGAAAGTCGGACGCTTAACTGACTAAGCCACCCAGGCGCCCCTATGTCTATTGAATTCTTGTGTGTTTTTAGAACTATTTTTAGGAGGAACTTAACGGAGGACCGAGGGGGAGAAGAAGGGGGGAAATGAGGGGAGAGGGAGGGAGGCAAACCATGAGAGACCCTTGAATGTTGAGAACAAACTGAGGACTGATGAGTATGGGGGAGAGGGGTAGGGGGGTGATGGGCATAAGGGAGGGCACTTGTGGGGATGAGCACTGGGTGTTATATGGAAACCAATTTGACAATAAACTATTTTAAAAAATTAAAAAAACACTAAAAAGAACTATTTTCTGAGATGACAGCATTGACCACTAGTTAGGGTGATCTGTTGTTCATAGAAGGGGGGAATTATGTGGTTTCCATCAGATTGTTAAAACCGTAAATCAAATCCCAATAAGATTATGAATTTGAAAAGGCTAATTGTGGTTGTGTTCTAAATATCAATTATATGTAGTAACAAAAAAACATAGTAAAGTGGCTTTTGGTAATAAATTAAAGTTGCTTGAAAGTGAGATATAATTTGCAAGTGGTTTTGTCTGGTCTTTGCCAGAGAAAGTTTTTTTGTTTTGTTTTGTTTTTGTTTTACAAACATTCGTTTATCTGTAAGTAAGAAAGAATGCCCCTCTACCAGAGGTGTTCTTGGTGCTTTTACTGTCTAGGTCCCTATTTGGGGCTCCTGTCCAGTGAGTTTGGCATTTTCCTGCAAACAGAATATTTCTGAAATTGCAGCTCTCCCTTCTACTTGTGGAGTAATGCTCATTTCCAACATTATCTGAAACTGCTAATACAGACACACTTATGAAAACGTGTTAAGGAAGAAAAGATAATTTGATGAGCAGCTCTGACAGTCAGAGGCTACAGATTAAATACAGTTGACAGTTGGCAGCTTTAGTTTATGCTTCAGTTATCTTTTGCCTAAAAGTTAAAGTAATATATTTTTTTCCTTATGTTTCTATAGGTTGACTGGGCATACTTAGCTGGGTAGTTCTCCTTTCTGGTAGGATGTCAACAACTCGGGTTACTCTGTTGGTTGCATTCATTTGGCATCTTGGCTGGGATGGAAATTCCAAGAAACCTTCACTCAAATGTCTCATGTTTTGCTGCTTCTCCACATGTTCTTCTCATGTGGCTGGCCTGGGCCCCTTAAAGGTTAGGGCTGCATCTACTACAGTGTCACTTCCACCTAAGTTAAAATCCAAATTCAATGGAATGGAAGTAGACTACATTTCTTGATGGAGAGAGGCTTTTTCCTACAAGGAGGGTAAATAATTGATGGCAGCTCGTTTCTGTTTTGTTTTGCTTTGTTTTGAGAGCGAGTGTGTGCATGTGTGGTGTGTGAGTGGGAGAAGGGCAGAGGGAGAGGGAGAGAATCGTAAGCATGCTTCACACCCTGTGTGGAGCCTGACCTGAGGCTTGATCTCACGATGGTGAGATCATGACCTGAGCCAAAATCAAGGGTAGGACACTTAAGTGGCTGAGCCCCGCAGGCACCCTGATGGCAGCTATCTTTGGAGCATACTTGCCACAGCCTCATTATTCACTTTAAATTAGCACTACTTAATTTTGTAAATCAGATTTTTTCACATGTCTTCAGCTTCCTTGAAAAGACCAATCTTAAGTTTAGTTGCCAGATCCAGCCAACATTTTCTGATCCTTTAGGGAATGTGGCCCTAATTATTCTTCGTAATTGGTACTGTTGAGTTACGCCTTACTATGTGCTCAGAACTGAGTTTAGTTCTTTATGTATGTGAGCAAGTCCTTATAGCAACCCTATGAGGAAGATATTACTTCTATTTTCTTGATTTAAAACACTGAGGCTTTGAGCAAATAAGAAACTTGCCCAAATTCTCAGAGCTTATAATGTAGTAGAGTCAATTTGGAAAACTTGGAAGTTGGTTCATGTGTACTGAAACATGGTAGCTCTTTTTTAGGTCCATTAGAAATTTCTATTTGAAACTGCTGTTGAATTCATTTGCCCTGTTGACTTTGCTGAATTCTCACACAGAATTTGCTTGAAATAGATACGTCTGTTCTTGGTATGCAGACTAGGACACAAGTCTGTGAGATGATTTTATTAACTAATTCTCCCTCCTCCCCCTTTCTGGTTTAAGGCTTCTCTAACAGCAGAAACATTTTGAGACTTTGGCAGTTCCTCCATACCACCCTTTGACATCTCCTTTCCATGCTCACATATTACCCACCTGAGCAGCATGGGAGACATTTCCACATCCCCAGGTCTTAGTATTTTCTTGTCCAATATTAGCATATCTTAATTACATTTTCATTGCTGAAGTCTTAGACTGTGGCTGTCCAGACTGCAGAGAATTTTTCAGTAGGTTAAACAAATATAAGACTGGCTTTTACTATTTTGAGTGTTAGATTCTTGTCATGTTCTCTTGTGAACTTTATAGTCTGTTAAATTTTCTACTACATTCCTTTAGGCCATTAGCACTTTCTGAGCCTTTCTATATTTCACTTTGATGTTAATATTTTATCTTTCTGGTCATGTATTTACTGTTCGCCATCATTAAAAATAGTGAAATTGCTCAGTCTCAGGCATGGATTTTTATAACCCTTGAATTCCCTGAAACCTGTTTTTGTGATAAAAATGACAAATATGTCTGGAAATTGGTCAGATTTGGCTGTCGGTTGAAATTTGGCAAGGTTATTAGAATTTTTCTGTTATTTTTCATAGAGGCCACAGAGGGAGAACTAGAAACGACCGTAAAAAATTGACTTCCTCCTTTTTGCACCATAAGTGCAAGAGTTGAGGAGTTATGATGACACCAACTTCTTATTTAATGCGAAGGTGAAGATTTTCATTCAAGGTTGAAACCGATACTGCATCTAAGACCTAAAATACTGGATGAGCTTCCTAAATGTAACCTTTGTTACCTGCATTGTCTTTGGAGAAGACATTTTTTATTGGAGAAGATTTTTATTTTAAGAAATAGAATACAGAAATCCTTAAATTTTGACATGCTGTGTCTTTATGTTTAATTCAAAATACTTTATAATTTGTTTGATTTCTTCCTTTCCCCACGGATTACACCATGGATATATATTATTTTGTTTCTAAATATTTGGAGATTTTCCAGAGATTTTTCTGCTACTGATTACTAATTTAATTTCATTGTCATTAGACAGTATATTTTGTGTGATTTGAATACTTTTAAATTTTTTAACAGTTCTTGTATGGTTCCCATACAAATCTATCTTACATAGACTATAGACATGTGAAATGAATGCATATTTTGATGTTTCCGTGTAGAGTATTATATGGATATTAATTAAAGCAAGTTGGTTAATACTCTTTTTCATATTTCCTATATTTACTGATTTTATACTTGTTCTATCGATTATTGAGATGGGTAGAAATCTTAGAGTATAATCATAGATTTGTCTAAATCTCTTTGCAGTTCTTTGTTTCATGTATTTTGAAACTCTAGTATTAGGTTCATAAATATTTGCATGCCTAATACTAGAGTATTCTTGCTAAAGTAATCCCTTTATCATTATGATAAGACTTTCTTTTATTCTTGACAGTCTTTGTTTTGAAATCTACTTTTTCTGATACTAACATAGCCACTTCAACTTTTTTCTCAACTTGATAGTACAGAGTATCTTTTTCAGTGAAAAATCTTTTTACCTGAAAAAAAAATACAGCCCCATAGAGTTTGGTGTTGCATTGTTTTTCTAATTTAACAATCTTTAACTTTTAGTTGGGGTTTTTAGACCATTTATCTTTAATAGGATTATTGATATGATTATATTAGAATCTACCATTTTGTTGTTTTCTGTATGTCCCTTCTGTTCTGTGTGCCCTTTACCTTCATTTTCTCCCTTTAAAAAAAAAAAGTGTTGATTTTTGAGGAGAGGGAGGGGCAGAAAGTGAGGAGGACCGAGGATCCTAAGCTAGCTCTACACTGACTGTAGTGAGCTTGATGTGGGGCTCAAACTCACAAACCATGATATCAGGACCTGAGCCAAAGTTGGACACTCAATCGACAGAGCCACCCAGGTGCCCCTCTGCTTTCTTTTAGATTAGTTTATTATTATTATTATTGTTGTTGTTTTAGTGTTTTATTTCTGTGAGAGAGTGTGTGTGAGCAGGGGAGGTTCAGAGAGAGAAGGAGATACAGAATCTGAAACGGCCTCCAGGCTCTGAGCTAGTTGTCATCACAGAGCCCGACACGGGGCTCGAACCCACAAACCGCGAGATCATGACCTGAGCCGAAGTTGGATGCTTAACCAACTGAGCCAACCAGGCATTCCTAGTTTATTATTTTTATGAATCTGTTTTTTCTCCTTTGTTGTCTTATAAGTTAAAACTGTTATTTTATTGGTTGCTTTGGTGTTTATGTTACAACAGATTTAACGTAGTACAGTCAGTCTTTAAGTGAAACGCTTACAGTGTAAGAACCTTATTTTTTATTACTTTTATTTCTTCTTTTTCTACTAGCCTTTAAGCTGTTGTCAACACATTTTTTTTTTAATATTTTTAAATTTATTTCTAGGAGAGAGAGACAGNTTTCATTTTTATGTATGTTCAAATCCCTACAGTAAATTGCTATTATTTTGGTTTCAAACAGTTGATAATGTTTCAGAGATTTAAGTTAAAAACCAATTTTTATATTTATTTACCTTTGTAGTTTCTATTTCCAATGCTCTTTATGTACATTGAGGTTTCCACCTGGTATCATTTTCATTCTGTTTGGGGTACTTGCTTTATTACTTGTTCTGCAGATGTACTAGTGATTGATTCAGTTTTAGTATGCCTGGGGAAGGTCTTTATTTCACCTTCATTTTTCTATCTATTTTCTTTTTTTTAAACATTTTTAAATATTTAAGTAATCTCTAGACCCCTTGTGGGGCTTGAACTCATGACCGACCCTGAGATCAAGAGTCACATGCTCTTCTAACTGAGCCAGCCAGGTGCCTCTCCTTTTTTTACCCTCCCAGTTAGTATTTTAAAGATCTTGGTACACTATTATGTAGCTTATGTTGTCTTTAATTAGAAATGTACTGTCCTCTTTATTACTCTGTACATAATATGTGTCTATTTTTCCCCTATGGCTATTTTTCATGTTTTTCTCTTTATCACTGATTTTAAGACTTGTGATTATGATGTGCCTTAGTTTTCTTGTTTTGTTTTGTTTTTGTGCTTGGGAGATTCTTGGATTTTTGTGTCCCTGTAGTTTATTCGGGCAAATGTGGAGATGGGGAAGGCCTTGAATCTAAAAGAAGGCGTTGGGGCTTTGGCAGTGAAACTTGGCTTTTGCTGTCAATTCAAGACTGAGTGGGGCAACAAAACTTGACCTTGGGGTTGTGGAGCTGCTCAACTGGCCATGAAATCTTCCATCCTCATGATATGGATTGTATGGGCCTGGGTGCTGTACTGGGCCCCCATGTCATGGTAGCACTGTATCAGGGCCCTGTAAACCCAGCACATGGGTGCCAGTGCAGGAGTTAGAGCACAGCTGGGTGCCAAAGTTGTTTAGCTGAAGGGAAGATTTCTTAAATACCTGCTGACAGTAGACCATTTTTCTTGAAGACTTCTTCAGCTGAGACAGAAAGTATCAGAAGCAGGACTTGGCAGTGACATGACTAGGTGCAAAGATTGGCATGTGGTGGAGTGCAGGGAATGTACTGGGGAGTGACTAGGCAGTACTCCATCTGCTTATATATTCTCGCAGTATATCTGAGGCCTTCATGGTGCCCACTTTATGCTTGCTGCCACCCACAAAATGAGCTAATGGTTTTAAACAAACTTCGAAAATTTTTAGTCATTATTTCTTCAAATATGTATTGCTTTCCCATCCTTGCAGGGATGCCAGTTACCTTATATTTGGCCCTGTGAGGTTGCCCCATGGTTCACTGATTCTTTGTTCATTCTTTTTCCTGTCTTTATTTCTATGTGTGTTGCATTTTGGATAGTTCCTATTGCCACATCTTGTAGTTTACTAATCTTTTCTTCTGCTTGGTCTAATCTCCTGTTAATTCCATATAGTATATTTTTGATCTCACACATGGTAGTTTTCATCTCTAGAAGTTTAATTGTGTTTTCTTAAAAGAGCCTCCAGGGATGCCTGGGTGGCTTATTTGGTTAAGCAGCTGACCCTGGATTTTGGCTTAGGTCATGATCTCACAGTTCATTAAAATTGAGCCCCATGTTGGGCTGTGCACTGACAGCATGGAGCCTGCTTTGGATTCTCTCACCCTTTCTCTATGCTCCTTTCCTTCTTGCTTTCCTCTCTGTCTCACAAAATAAGTAAAGTTAAAAAAAAAAAAAAACTTTAATGTCTCCATTTAACATGTTGAATCTTTTATAATTTTCCCTTTATAATTCTATCAGTTGTGATTTTTATGTTTTGAAGCCATATTGTGTTAGGAGTATACAAGTTAATACTTTGTACGTGTGTGTATTCATAGGGGCATACATGTACTGTGTATGTATGTGTGTGTGTATATGTGTATATATATATTTTTCCTATATCTAAATATTTAATATAAATACTCCTATTTAATACATATTTATATTCCTGTATGTAAATATATACATTCTTTCTATATATGTAAAAATACATATAAATTCCATATTTATGTATATAAATCGTGTGAGTTTTTTCCTCTTTATTTTAAATCTTTTTGCTTTATTTTCTACTTTGATTACTAAAATTACTAAAAATCAGTGAAATTACTATACTACCAGTCTTGTAGTTAGTACTGGCCTGACAAATCTCTTCCCACATTTTTATTTTCAATCTTTCAAGGCCCATATTTTTTACGTGTAAGCACCATAGAGCTGATGGTCATTTTGTTCGTTCTTGCATTCTTTGAATTAGAACATTTAATACATTTACAGAGTTTGCTCTTAGTCATTACAAAGAATTAAGGAGTTTATAGCTAACATAGGGTAAAGCATAGATGTTTAAGAACCTTCTTACAAAGTTGTTTGTCATAGACCCCAAGTTTGATGATTTTTCTGACTTCCTTTCTTGAGTAGATGCTGGAATTCCTGTGGCTTCCATGACATTATCTTTATTTATGACATAGAAGCCTGAAGATGCTGATAGAGAAAAATGATATTACTTCTGTAAAGTGGGAGACTGCACTCAGGGTACTCTGCTGGTCTCTTGTCTCACACAGGAACTGGTCTTTTAAAGCATTTATGCATAGTATCATTTTGTACTCTGCTTGGAAATTAATTTTAAATAATTTCTATCTTTAAAATAAACTTATTTCTTAGTGTTTAGATTTTCTAATTGTCCCCATATCATTTAGTGTATGAAGTTGCTCCTTTTAAGATGATGATAAGTTTACTTGATCAGTGTTAGGGTGAAATTTTTTTTTCTAATAGACCATGCAGTGTTCAGGGTCATTTATGATGAATACAAGGTAACATGCCTATTACATAAAAATAAAATAATTGTTTTTGTAAAATGAATTGGAAGATGTGGCATAATTAGACAGTGGGCATTTGTATTCTCATATTAACGCTTTAGAGCTGCAAAAAAATGGAAGCAATTTATTTCATCTTGGTAATGCTCCTTCTTTCTGGTCCAACAATTTATCAGAAATGTTAATCCAGCAAGCAGTAAGTGGGGGTGGAGGGAGAGGAGGAGAGAGGGGATTTAAAATTAGCCTGGAAATATTGCACAACTCATTAAAAATGTAATCATGCGTAAAATGAGATCAATGAAAATTTATCTAAAAGTGCAAGGAAAAGGCATTTTCTAGTATGATACTGGATTTAATAGACTGGATTTTAATTTAGTCAGTTTGCTACAAAAAAATCCCTCCAGGCTAAATAAAACAGTTTTCCCTCCCAGTTATTGTACAGACAGCTAATTTTCAGACCCCTACCTTCTGATATTCAATCTTATCTCTTGCTGGATATGGGTTTCAGTATATTGCAGAATTTGTTTCCTTTACATTTTCCATTACTGCTTTCATTTGCATGATAAATGATTAGAAGTAGAAACGGGGAGAAACCCATGCAGAACATTTCTTTATTAATTTTGTTTAAATTAGAGTATCTTTCTTATTCACACTGTCGCTGCCCTATTTAACAACCAGTGTATCTGAGAATTATTTTAATAATTTGTTGTACAGTTAAAGAAATGGGGTACATAGTTTTTACTTTATGTAACATTTTATTTTGTTCTTATGTTTATAGTTTATATGTTGGTTCCTATCTTGTGCTGTTAATGATAATGATGAGTTTTCTCTTAAAAGAAACCCTTGTATTAAAGGTGAGCTTGAGATGCAGACTTTAAAATATGTTGACATTGATGAATTTAAGGATTTGAAGATGTATTTTACAGATGATATCCTTTTAATTGTTAATAAATGGAGTTTTAAAAATTGGGGTTTATTTGCTGTTTTCCTAGTCTGATAATTTAGAATACCTAAACACATCAATGAAAATCATCTAACGGCTTATGTTCCCCTAAGATTCTAAATGATAAAAAAAAAATAAAAATAAAAAGGCTAGCTTCATCAATAAAAACTTGGCTGAACCAAAAATGATGTAAGCTGAGTAAATGGTTCCTGCAAAATTTGTCTATAAGAGGAAGAATCCTATATGATGATTTTAGGATAATTCACATAGGTAACTTGTTTTTCTATTACACAAAATTTAAATAAATTCTCTCATGTTGTAAAAAAAAGGTTAGTACATTTAATTGAATGTTACATCAATCATTCCTTTTATCTATTCTTTTCCCTAAAAGTAACGCACTGGCTAGCAGCTATTCTTCCTGACATTCTTTTGTGTAAAATAGATATGTGCCTGTAGAAATACATTAGTTTTAATTTTTGGTAAATTATCTTAACGTAAAAGTATATTGTCATTATAATTTTTTGTCTGAATTTAAAAATTTTTTACTTAATATTACATCTTGAGAATTTTCCATTTCAATGCTTACAACTGTATTTGTTCTGTTGAACTGTTGTGTAATATTCCATAAAGTGGAGCTAGAAAGATCTGTAAAGAACAGAGTGTCCAAATAGGGAAATGTTAACCATGACAAACCATGGTGCAATAAAAACCTTTGTGCATATCTCTGTGCACAGTGGATAAGATTTTTTGGGGGGAAGATAACAAGAATAGAGTAAGATTAATGGGTGTATTTCAGTTTTTCTGAATACTTTTTTACTTGAATCCTACAGGTTTTACAATGGTCTCATCAGTTATTTTAAAATAGTTTACAGGTTCTATATTGATTTTTCTCTTAAATATGAGTTATTGTCAAGAGGGTTTTACAGTTTGAGTCCATAGTTATTGTTGGCTAACTTTTTGATGATGAATTTAATTTTATTTTATTGGATCCAATCAATAAGGCTTAGATGATTTCTGTTTTATGGGAGTTGAGATTTTTTTCTTTATTACCTAATATGTGATCAATTTTCTTTTGTGAGTGTCCCTGACTTTTTGAGAAAAATGTTCTTTAATGTGTTTAATGTTCTATTTTATATCTGTTAGATCAAATTTGTTAGATTATTAAAATACTCTATAATTTTAGTTCTTGTTCATCTGTTTTATCTGCTGGTCCAGGTTCCTGTGTGGTTAGACATACCCTACAGTTGATATGTTCCATCTTTTTTTTTTTTTTTAGTGCATTTTGCTAAAATATACTCTTTTTTTCCTGATAGTAAGAATTACTATATATTTTCTTACAGTGTTATTACTATTTCTGTATTGTCTTATTTTAGATATGCTTTTTTACATATAGCCTATGGAGTTTTTATTATAGTATGAAAGTTTCTATTTCAAGTTTTTATTTTAATTTCAATTAGCTAACATACAATGTTATATTAGTTTCATGTGTACCGTATAGTGATTCAACAATTCCATACTTGATCCAGTGTTCATCATGACAAGTGTAGTCCTTAACCTTCATCACTTCTTTAATCTATTCTCTCATGTGCCTCCCCTCTGGTAACCATCAGTTTGTTCTCTATAATTAAGAGTCTGTGTTTTGATTTGTCTTTCTCTTAGTTTTTTCCCTTTGCTTGTTTTGTTTCTTAAATTCCACATGTGAGTGGAATCATGTGACATTTGTTTTTCTCCGAGTTGTTTTGCTTAGCATTATACTCTCTAGCTCCATCCATGTCATTGCAAGTGGCAAGATTTCATTTTCTTTAATTCCTGAGTAGTAGTCCATTGTGTGTGTGTGTGTGTGTGTGTGTGTATTACATCTTCTTTACCCATTCATCAATCAGTGGACACTTGGGCTGCTTCCATATCTTGGTTATTGTAAATAAGGCTGCTTAAATGTAAGGGGGCATGTATTCCTTTGAATTAGTGGTTCTTGTATTCTTTGGATAAATACCCTAGCGTGATTGGTGGAATATAGGGTAGTTACATTTTTAAACTGATGAGGAACCTCTATACTGTTCTTCAGGGTGATTGTACTAGTTTGCATTCCCACTAACAGTGCATGAGTGTCCCTTTTTCTCTATATTCTCACCAACACCTGTTGTTTATTTATTTGTTTTTGAGAGAGAGAAAAAGAGTGTGAGTGGGGGGAGGGGCAGAGAGAGAGAGGGAGACACAGAATCCAAAGCAGGCTCCAGGTTCTGAGCTGTCAGCACAGAGCCCGACTTGGGGCTGAAACTCAGGAACCCTGAGATCATGACCTGAGCTGAAGTCTGATACTTAACCGACTGAGCTATCCAGGTGCCCCAACACCTGTTGTTTCTTGTGATTTTTATTTTAGCCATTCTGACAGGTGTGTGATTATATCTCATTATAGTTTGGATTTGCATTTCCCTGATGATAGTGATGATGATAAGTGATGATGAGTATCTTTTCATGTGTCTGTTGGCCATCTGTATGTCTTCTTGGAGAAATGTTCATTCATGTCTTCTGCCTATTTTTAATTGGATAATTTGTGTTTTGGGTGTTGAGTTTTATAAGTTCTTTATACATTTTGATACTAACCCTTTGTTGGATATGTTAATTGCAAATATTTTCTGTAAGTTGCTTTTTAGTTTTCATTGTTTCCTTCACTGTGTAGAAACTTCTTATTTTGATATAGTCCCATAGTTTATTTTTGCTTTTGTTTCCTTCGCCTCAGGGGACGTATCTAGAAAGAATATGTTACAGCCATGTCAAAGATGTTACCGCTTATGTTCTCTTCAAATTTTCTATTTTTAAAAAGGTGTTTTTATTGATTGATTTTTGAGAGAGAGGGAGAGCACAAATGGGGGAGGGCCAAAGAGAGAAAGGGAGACACAGAATCTGAAGCAGTCCCTAGGGTCTGAGCTATCAGTGCAGAGCCGGATGCAAGGCTCAAACCCACTAACTGAGATCATGACCTGAGGTGAAGTTGGATGCTTAACCAACTGAGCCACCCAGGTGCCCCAAATTTTGTATTTTTTAAAATGTTTTATTTATTTCTAGGAGAGAGCGAGACAGCATGAGCAGCAGAGGGTCAGAGAGAGAGGGAGTGACAGACTCTGAAACAGACTCCAGGCTCTGAGCTGGCAGTCAGCACAGAGCCTGACGCAGGCCTCGAACCCACGAACCGCGAGATCATGACCTAAGCGAAAGTCGGACGCTTAACCGACTAAGCCACCCAGGCCCCCCTCAAATTTTCCATTTTTAATAGATGATTCTTCACTCATACTTACCAATTGTTTGAACTTACCTTATTTATGTTTTTTGTTATATTGTGCCTTTTTTGGTTTTCCTCCTTTCTGCCTCATTTTGGTTGATTGGATTATTTTATTCCATTTTTCTCCTTCACTGATGGTTTATAAGTTGTACTTCCCACTTATTTTCATTTATTAGTTACATTGATAATTTTAACAAACACACAGATTGTATATCTTTCGACCATCAGGTAAACTACCTCTTTCCTGTCCCTGAATGAGGTGAAAATCTTGATGTAATTTTTTTTTTTATGTCACTTCACATCTTCTCTGGCATTTCTCACATCTTGAGTTCCAACTTGTTAAAGTATTTTTGTTTAAAACCAACATTTACTGACATTTGATTAACTTTGCTGGTGTCTTTGCTCACCCTTGCTTTTATATCCAGTCTCTGTCTTTTTTTCTGGAGTATGGTTTTGAAAAATTTTTGTTAGAAAAAGTTTGTATATGGTAAACTGAAACCTTAAATGCCTGAGAATGTCTTTATTTTGAAAAAAAATTAAGCCTGTAGAATTTTAGGTTCAAATCCTTTTCTCTTAGAACATTAGTAAAATTGCTTCATCAGAAACCTGAAATCAGTTTGATTTTTATTTCCTTTTAGGCCATGTCTTCATGTATGCTTTTTTCTCTCTGGAATATTTCAAAGATTTTTCTTATTCTCAGTAATAATAAAAAAAATCATAAAAAGTTACTCTTAGAATTCTTCTATCCCTGTCCTTCCTGTTTGTTCTCCTCTCTAAGGATAACAATGTTTTTTAGATTCCTGGTTATCTTTTCTGTATATCTTAAAAAAATTTTTTTAATGTTTTATATATTTTTGAGAGAGAGAGAGACAATGTGAGCAGGGGAGGGTCAGAGAGAGAGGGAGACACAGACTCTGAAGTAGGCTCCAGGCTCTGACCTGTCAACACAGAGCCCAATGTGGGGCTTGAACCCACGAACCGTGAGATCATGACCTGAGCCGAAGTAGGATGCTTAACTGATGGAGCCACCCAGGTTCCCCTGTATATCTTATTTAAAACAAAGTGCGGCGCCTGGGTGTCTTAGTCGGTTAAGCGTCCCACTTTTGCTTAGGTCATGATCTCGCGGTTCGTGGGTTCGAGCCCTGCGTCGGGCTCTGTGCTGACTGCCAGCTCAGAGCCTGGAGCCTACTTCAGAGTCTGTGTCTCCCTCTCTCTCTGACCCTCCCCTGCTCTCGCTGTCTCTCTCTCTCCCCTAGAAATAAATAAAACATTAAAAAAAAAATTAAAAAAAAAAAACAAAGTAAATGCAAAGGTGTATTACTATTTCCTTTTTGTTATGGAAAAAGTAATATACTGCATAATGTGCTTTGCATCTTGTTTTTGTTTTTTTTTCCAAGATCTTTCTACATCAGTAAGTTGAGATAGTCCTCAAACTGCCATTCAGTGGTATGGTTGTATCCATAGGTTCTTCAACCAATACTCCATTAATGGATAGTTAGGTTACTTCCAATTATTTGCTATTACAAATAATGTTATAATGAATAATCTTCTACATGTCATTTTTTTGTTTCTGAATATGATTTTTAAAATTTTTAAATTTCATGATAGTTAATATGTAGTGTTAAATTATTTCAGGTGTACAATATAGCAGGTGTGTGTGTGTAATATATATATATATAGGAATATTATTCAGCCATAGAAAAGAATGAAGTCTTGCCATTTGGCACAGCATGGATGGGGCTAGAAAGTATAATGCTAAATAAAATACATAGGCCATTTTATACGTGTACAGTCATATCTGTGGGATAGATTCCCATAAGTAGGATTGCTGGGTCGAAGGGTAAGTGCATCTGTATTTTTGGTAGAGATAGCTATACTTTCCATGTGGGTTGTACCATTTCACTTTCCCGTTAGCAATGTACCCTCTGAGCCTGTTGCACTCCAACATTAAGAGTTGTCAAAATTATAATTTTTGCCAATGTGATAGGTGATAAATGGTATCTCATCGTAGTTTGGGTTACCTTACAGCGAATAGATTGACACTTGAGACTTCTTTCGTAATGGTGACTTGTATGTTTTTCTTTTTTTAAAACTGAAGACTGTGTATCCTTTGTCCATTTTTATTTTGAATCGTTGGTCATGTATTCTTGAATTCTAGGTAAACTCTATAAATTATGGAGATAAGGTTTTATAATACAGTTTTAAATCTCTCTCCTCCTAGATTAGTCATGGACTTCTAATTTTGATTATGGTGTTTTTGTTTGTTTGTTTTTTGGGGAGGGGCACGGATAAGTTTTAGATTCCTACTCAGTCAAATTTACCAATCTTCTATTGCCTTTGGATTTTGCAGTCTAACTTCTGTGGACTTCCCCACTCCATTAAACATTTTTTTTAGTGTTTATTCAATTTTGAGAGGGGGCCAGAGACAGAGTATGAGGAGGGGAGGGGCAGAGAGAGAGGAAGACTCAGAATCTAAAGCAGGCTCCAGGTTCTGAGCTTTTAGCACAGAGCCTGACATGGGCTCAAACTCATGGACTGTGAGATTACGACCTGAGCTGAAGTCGGATACTTAACTGACTGAGCCACCCAGGCGCCCCTTCCCCACTCCATTTTTAAATTATTTGTAGTATTTCATTTTTGACCTTTAAAGCTTTGATCCTTGTGGAGTTTTTCTGTACAGGGTGAAGTAGGGAAACAACTTCACCTTTTCCCAGACTGCTACTCAGCTGTCCTGACATTTATTAAAGTGTCGTTCTTCATCTCAGTAATTTGAAATGTCATCTTTATAATATAATAAATTCCTATTTACATATTTGTGTATTTTTATTAAACATTTTTTACATGTTCATTTCATTTGTTTTTTTTTGAAAGAGAGAGCAGTTGAGCAGGAGAGAGGCAGAGTGACAGGGAGACACAGAATCTGAAACAGGCTCCAGGCTCTGAACTGTCAGCACAGAGCTTGATGTGGGGCTGGAACCCACAGACCATAGGCCTGAGCTGAAGTCGGAAGCTTAAGTGACTGAACCACCCAGGTGCCCCATTTTGGTCCATTTATGAATATTCTGTTTTGTTCACTAGCCTGCCTCTTCAGTCACCAATTATGCATTTTTAATTAGTGTGTTAGTAGGTCTTTTTCTTACATAATTTCAGAGTTTTCCTAGCTATTTTAAAATTTACTTTTCTATATGAGTTTAGGATCAATTTGTCTAGTTCTAGGTAAAAAAAAACAACAAAAAACAGAACAAAACAAAAAACAAACAACAAACCTAACCCTATTGGCATTTTATTGGATTGCGTTAAATTACCTGAAGGATAATTGACTTTTAAGTCTTTCTTTCCCAGATTGTAACGTCTCTTTTTCATATTACTATTTATCCCTTGGTAGAAGTTTTATTCNACACATTTCTTACTAAGCTTGTACCTAGCTGTGAATAGGGTCTTCCTTCCATTGTATCTTTTAACTGTTGTTTTATTGTATAGAGTGTATTGATTTCTTTTTAACTAATCCTACATACTGCCACCTTATTGAATTATCTTATACTTTGTTGTGGTATTTTAGTTGATTTATTGGGTTTAAGATATAAAATCGTATCATCTCAAAATAGAAATAGCTTTGCCTCTTTTCAATCTTATTCCTCTCAATACACCCTCTAGTCTAATTGTGTTAGTCCAAGATAGTGTTGAATATGATGATGACATCTTTGTGTCTAATGTTAGCATTAATGCTCCCAATGTTTCTACATTATATCAGAAGTTGAGCTTTGGACTGGTTTTATGTGTGTGTGGATATACACATGCATGCTCCCATCTACCCAGAATCCCCCCAGCTGCCCCAGAGGTCACCTGTGGACAGTTCTGCCTCTCTCTGTTTGAGTACATTTACTGACCTTGGCAGGGTGTGGTTGGCCTTTGTGAGGATGAGAGTGGGTATCCTGTGGAACTCCTGCTTCCAGAGTGGCCCCTTCACCCAGTGAGGTTTGGAAGTCAATAGATTAAATACCCAGGCTTCTTCATCTCTTCACTCCTCCCAGAGGTGTGTTTCACAGTCTCTCAGGATACTATATTCTAGAAGGTTTAGGAAAAGGAGAGGATAAAGAGTATGGCTGTTATTGTTGCCCAGCATCTGGCATATGGTAGACACTCTGCATGTACTCTCTGTGGAGAGGCTAATTAGGGCTAAAGGAAGACAGGGTGTTACTTGTACCCAAACGGCCCTGGGTGCCCAGATTTGTTAAGTCTTGGAGGGTCTTCTCTGTAAGAGAATCCTCTGAAATCCTTGGTATAAGGACAAATGGAATGGAACCCCTAGAGCTGCTCTTAAATCAAGGCATCTTCTGTGGCACATGTATAGGCGGTGCCCATAATGGAGGCAGAACTTTATCTGGAATCTTTTAGGATTTGTTTCTGCCTTTGACATTATGAAAACTTGCCAGAATTGTGTGTGTGTGTGTGTGTGTGTGTGTGTGTGTGTGTGTGTGTGTGTGATTTCCCCCACCCATCTCACTCTTTTCTTCTTTGCCTCCTAGTAGACAAATTTATCATTTCTGGATCTATCCTACCAATCTTTCTTCCTTAATCTCTTCTTATGCTGTGTTTTGAGAGAATTCTTTGGCTGTATTTTCAACTTGAAGATTTAAATTTTTAACTTTGTCCATTTTGATTTTAGATAACTGAGGATTTAATTTCCGTGATTTTTTAAAATGTTTATTTTTTGAGAGAGAGAGAGAGATTGAGTCAAAGCACTAGTGGGGTAAGGAGAGAGAGAGAGAGAGAGAGGCAGGCTCCAGCCTTCAAGCTGTCAGCACAGAGCCAGATGCGGGCTCAAACTCACTAGCTGTGAGATCATGATCTGAGCCATCCAGGGGCCCCTAATTTCAGTGAAATTTAAAAAGACTTTTTTTAAAGAGCAGTTTTTGGTTCACAGTAAATGTAAGTGGAAGGTATAGAAATTTCCCATATTTCCCATGTATCTCCTGCCCCCAAATGTGCATAGCTTCAGTCATTATCAACATCCCCCACCAGAGTGGTACATATCTTACAGTTGATGACCCTGTAATGACACATCCTGCTTAATCAAAGTCCATAGTTTACTTTAAGGTTCACTCTTGGTGTTGTGCATTTTATGGGGTTGGACAAGTGTATAATGATATATATTCATTATTATAATATGTATGTGTATATAACAAATGGAATATTTTGTACAGTAATACAGTATCATCCAAAGTATTTTCACTGCCCTAAAACCCCCATATTCCTCATCCCCTTAGCCTCCAACCCCTGGAAGCCACTGATTTCATGATTTCCATAGTTTTGTTTTTTCTAAATGACTTTCCAGATAAAGTCATAAAATTAGAATCACAGAGTATGTAGACTTTTCAGATTGCCTTCTGTCACTTACTATTATGAATTTAAATTTCCTTGATGTCCTGTCATAGGTTGATAGCTCATTTCTTTTTACTGCTAAGTTATATTCTATTGCCTGGATGTACCATAGTTTATTTGTCCACTCACCAACTGAAGGACATCATGGTTGCTTCTAAGTTTTGGCAACTATGAGTAAAGATGCTATAAGCATCTGAATGAGGATGTTTCTTGTGTGGATATGTTTTCACCTCCTTTGGGTAAATACCCACAAGTGAGATTGCTGGATTGTATGATAAGTGTATGTTTAGTTCTGTAAGAAAATGCCAAATTGTCTCCCCAAGTGGCTGTATCATTTTGTAGTCTTAATAGCAGCGAATGAGAGTTCTTGCTGGTACATCCTCACCAGCATTTACTGTTGTCAGTGTTCTGTATTTTGGCCATTCCAACAGGTGGTATTTCATTACTGTTTTAATTCACATTCATATGGAATATGATGTGAACTTTTCATATTCATATTTTAAATATATTTATCTTTTTTTGATGAGGAGTCAAGGTCTTTAACCCATTTTTAATTGGATTGTTTCTCCCATTGTTGACTTTTTTCTTTTGTAGTTTAAGGTATCTAAATTATTTATTGAAAGAATTTTTAAAAGACAGGTTGAATACAGCCTCAGCCTATCATTTTGGTATATCTATGTTCCAGAAAAGGTTTAAGATAGCTAAACTGTTACTATGTTAAATTCAGCTATAAATTTTAGGCATAGAAATAGGTCTTCACCAGAGCAAATGAAATGCCACTTATGGTAAAATGTTACTAGGAACAATTGAGAGTTGTAAAAATGAAATTTTGGGCATCTGAATGATTTATAGTCAAGAATGTTCCATATATTTACTTTTACATCCAAAACAGGAATCATGTTCAGCGCTCTAATACAGTTATGCAGATGATTGTGGAAAAACAAGGACACTTACTCCTTTTCCCGAATTAGCAATAATAGACAACTAGAAAGGAGTGAGCAGGTCCTCTTATAAAGTCCCAATTTCCTTATGAAAGAAAATGACTAGTGTGCTAATTAAGAGAAGAGAAAATAGTAACATAAACACTCAATGTCCATAATATCTTTGCTATTTACAAGAACCTTCCATATATCGTTGATCCTCACAACCACCCTGTGAGGTAGACCGGTTTCAGTTACTCATTTTAATAAAGTCTTTTCTCCATAAACACTGAAAAATGCCCAGAGAGGTTTGCTCTTGGACCCTACTTTTCATGTATCTAAATAGTTAGTTTTAAAAAAGATGTTTTTCTGACTACCTTTAGTTTCAGAGTTGAGTTAAACATTTATTTTCACAGCCTATCCTTTACAAAGATAGTAAGAAATTTCTGAAGTCGACCTTGGAAGTCTTTTGGGATTCACTCTGACTAAGCAACATTTTTAATTGAGGGAAATGTTCCTTAGTTTTGCTCACACTCTCGGAGAAGCAAACGGGTGTTGAGTGTCAAGGTGTCGGTGTCCTGAATATGAAGGCTGGGCTCTTGCCTTTGGAACCACACATGATTCAGGTTTGTAGAACTTGGAGTCTTTCCCTCTGCTGTCTTCAGGCGGAGTTTAGTCACAGAAGTGGTAGGACTGCTCTTCAGTGTGGATAGAAAGCTTCCACTTTTACCATGATGTTTAAGTTTTTTTTTTTTGTTTTTTTTTTGTGTATGGTCAGGCATTGGTTTAATGCTCACAATTCAGATTTAGGGCTTTCGTTAGTAGTAATTCACGTGAAACATGGATTTAATGGAGTAACTGTAAATGTTTGTATAACATAAACATCTTAACTTCCAAGCAGTTTGAAAGAGTAAGTTAATTTTATGTATTTAGGGAAAGTTAATTGGACTATTTATTAGTTCCGCACATTAAGTATTTTTACTAGAGAAAAATAACTCTTTAAAGATCCTACAACACATTGAGGTTTATATTAAAATGATATATAGACATTAGTAAATGAGGCACATGTATTTTGGCAATCTTAATTTAAATATACTTGTTTTCTGAGAGCCTATGGATCTAAAAACATCCCACCAAAATAAATAAAGTGATTAGCCCACTTAATTCTAACCCGTACTTTTATAAATTATATAGTGATAGTTTAAAAAATAACAGCACAAGTGGGCACTCACTGATGCAGAGGTTGATTGTTCAGGCAGTATCCAGACTTTGCTTTTCCATTTGTCCTTTGGCTATTTCCTTGCTTTTTTAGCATGGAAACAGAAAATCCAAGAGTCCTTTCACAACCCATTTCCTGATTCATAATATTTTTGTTAGGTGCTTCAGCAAAATTGTACAAAAGGGATTTGGATTTATTTGCTTGTTTTAATTGCCCACATTGTTTTTTGTTTTATCACTTTGAGCAATAGGCATTAGCTCAGGAGCCATTAGCTTCTGTTGCCCATTGTACAAGCAATCAACAACACACTTTTGGAGTCTTTGTATTTTTTTTCACAATTTTTTGCTTCTTTAAAGCTGAGTGTACAGTTTCTTGCCTCTCGGTTAAGACATTTCTGTATTTGGATTTGGGTTTGAGGCACACTCGAGAATTATCCAAGACCAACGACTGGAAACGGTATGGACATGTTCCTTCAAAAGTGATGTTATCGTGTGACGAACTGCAAGCCCAGAAGAGATGGTGGGCCTGGTGTGGACAGCTCTGGTGTAGTTGTGCACGGTAGCCTCAAGGCGTCTGCCTCATCGCTGCGGAAGCCGCCAGCACTGGTGACATGGGAGACTCTGGAAGCCAGCTTCCCAGTGCACCTGACTTTGACCTTGGAATCCCTTCCTATTGTCTTTTAAATTCTTGGTTTATTTTGGATGACATATCTTTATCAGATGCGTCTTTTTTGTTTTTAATTTTTTAATGTTTGTTTATTTGAGAATGAGAGAGAGCACAAACAGGGGAGAGGCAGAGAGGAGGAGAGACAGAACCCCCAGGGTAGAGTGTGATGTGGGGCTCCACACCCTCAGGGTAGAGTGTGATGTGGGGCTTGAACTTATGAAACATGAAATCATGACCTGAGCTGAGGTCAAGAGTTGGTTGCTTAACCGACTCAGTGCTCCTATCAGATGTGTCTTTTGCAAACATTTTTCCTAGTCTGTGGCTTGTCTCCTCCTTTTATTGATACATCTTTCTCAGAGCATAAGGTTTAATTTTAATGAAGTTCATCTTACCCACTATTTCTTTCATGGACTGGGCCTTTCACGTTGTATCTAAAAAGTTACTGCCATTCCCAAGGTTTATCTAGATTTTCTTCTATGTTATCTTCCAGGAGTTTCATAGTTTGCATTTTACATTTAGGTCTGTGATCTATTTAGAGCTAATTTTTGTCAAGGATGTAACGTCTCTGTCTGGATTTATGTTTTCATATCTGGATGTTAATTTGTTTCAGCACAATTTGTTGAAGAGACTATGTTTTCTCCATTATGTTACCTTTGCTGTTTGTTTATTTTGAGAGACAGAGAGATTGAGAGAGAGAGAGAGAGGGAGGGGAGGCATCAGTGGCAGCATGGGGGAAGGGCAGAGAGAGGAATTCCAAGGAGGCTCTGCACTGTCAGGGCAGAGCCCAATTCTGGACTTGAACCCATGAGCCATGAGATCATGACCTGAACCAAAATAAAGAGTTGGATACTTAACAGCTGAGCCACCTAGGCCCCCTATAGCTTTTGCTGTTTTGTCAGAGGTCAATTGACTGTATTTCTGTAGGTCTGTTTCAAGGCTCTCTCTTCCGTTCCATTGACCTGTTTGTCTCAGTGACAAATTTTTGCTTGTTTATTTCCTCTCTAATTTGTTTTTATTCAGTTACCTGCTCTTATTTTATGAATGCAATGTTGTGTCATATATGTTTGTATATAAATAATTATAAATGAATTCATATATAACATACATAATATACAAATATTAAATATTAAAGTATATAATATAAAACATTAATGATGGAACAGTGATTTCAGCAGTAGATTCCTTAATGCCCCTTACCCATTTAGACCATCCCTCTTCCCTGTTATATACCCCTCCAGCAACCCTCTGTTCTCTATATTTAAGAGTCTTTTATGTTTTGTCCCCCTCCCTGTTTTTATTATTATTTTTGCTTCTTATGTTCATCTGTTTTGTATCTTAAAGGCCTTATATGAGTGAAGTCATATGGTATTTGCCTTTCTCTGACTAATTTCGCTTAGTTTAATACCCTCTAGTTTCACCCATGTAGTTTCAAATGGCAAAATTTCATTCTTTTTGATTGCCAAGTACTACTCCATTGTATGTATATGTATGTATATATACACACCACCTTTTCTTTACCCATTCATGTATCAATGGACATTTGGGCTCTTTCTATCCTTTGGCTATTGTTGATAGAACTACTATAAACATTGGGGTGCCTGTGCCCCTTCGAAACAGCACACCTGTATCCCTTGGATAAATACCTAGTAGTGCAACTGCTGGGTCATAGGATAGTTCTATTTTTAATTTTGTGAGGAACCTCCATACTGTTTTCCAGAATGGCTGCACTAGTTTGCATTCCCACCAGCAGTGCAAAAGAAATCCTCTTTCTCTGCATCCTCGCCAACATCTGTTGTTGCCTGAGTTGTTAATGTTAGCCATTCTGGCAGGTGTCAGGTGGTATCTCATTGTCATTTTGATTTGTATTTCCCTGATGATGAGTGATGTTGAGCATTTTGTCATATGTCGGTTGGCCATCTGGATGTCTTCTTTGGAGAAGTGCCTATTCATGTCTTTTGCCCATTTCTTCACTGGATCATTTGTTTTAAGGTTAATTTCATAATGTAATGTTAATGTTTCCAAGTTTCATTCTTGTAATATGTGTCAAAACTTCATTCCTTTTATTGCTTTATTACAATGAAATATATAGATACACCACATTTTATTTATCCATTCATCAGTTGGACATGTGACTATTAACAAATAATATTGCTGTATTTAAAAAAAATTAATGTTTTATTTATTTTTGAGAGATAGAGACAGCATGAGCAGGGGAAGGTCAGAGAGAAGGGCAAACACAGAATCCAAAGACAGGCTCCAGGTTCTGAGCTAGCTGTCAGCACAGAGCCTGATGCGGGGCTCGAACCCACAAACTGAGATCATGACCTGAGCTGAAGTCGGATGCTTAACTGATTGAGCCACCCGGGCACCTCAATATTGCTGTATTTATAAGTTTTTGTGTTGACATGTGTTTTCAGTTTTCTTGGGTATATACCTAGGAGTGAAATTTCTAAGTCATATGGTAACTCTAGGTTTAATGTTTTGAGCAACTGTCAAACAGTTTTACAGAGTGGCCACACAGTTTTACTATGTCACAGTAATGTGTGAGGGTTTCAACCTCTTCATGTGTCAATTCTTCCCCTGTTTGATGCTTTTATTTTGTGACGTTGGTTTTCCTAAAATGTTAAGTGATTCTTGGTTGTATGCTCCTTATTTTGGAGATACTTGGTTGTTGTTGTATATAGTTAAGCTTTGGATGTTATTATAATTCAGCAACAGATAAGTACAATACATACATACTTTTAAACTACAGTGAACCAGAATTCTCAGAAAATGGAAATGGAATTTTCTAATTAAAATAAAACAATAAGAACACAAAATAAAAAATTAAATCCACTTTCCTTAAATTCATGTGATGAAAGTTCTTTAAAAAGCACTTACATTTTTGTAAATGTAAATTTACATAAATTTATGTTCTTACTTTGGAAACTGTGTGTGTAACATAAAATAGCACTGTATTTGGGGATTTCTTTTTTTAAATTTTTAAAAGTTTTTTTAATTTATTTCTGAGAGAGAGAGAGAGAGAAAAAACGTGAGCAGGGGAGGGTCAGAGAGAGAGGGAGATACAGAATCCAAAATAGGCTCTAGGCTCTGAGATGGCTGTCAGCACAGAGCCTGATGCAGGACTTGAACCCACGAACTGTGAGATCATGACCTGAGCCAAAGTCGGAAGCTTAACTGACTAAGCCACCCAGGCGCCCCAGGAATTTCAAACATGTTAATGTCAGGTCTGTGAGTACAAGTGGTTCAGGTTGGAGATGATGATGATGAATATTTTTAGAAGTTACCTTGCTAAATGGACCCTGTCATCTCCCTGCAATTCACTGAACATGTTGAGTCCCTTCCATGTTGGAGCATCTTCCATGCTGATCTCTTTGCCTAGAATGCTCCTGGCAACTTTTCATGTCTTGATTCCAGGCTGCTCATTTAATAAACAGAGTCAGTGCTGAGAGTATGGAAGGCAGTTTTAGGCATCAGAGAGAGGTACTGTGGAGAATCAGTCATGATGTCTCTGCCTCAAATAGGCATTCAGGAAACAAGGCCATGCTCTAAGTGTGGAACATGGTTGTGCAAAGGCAGAAGGCCAAAACAGCTACCTGGACAAACTTGGCATTACCTTAGGGTGAAGGCTGTAGACTGCAGTTGTACCTTGGTCTGAGAATGATACTTGGCCCAGGGGACTCAAGATTAGGAAAGCAAAGTGAATAACAAATATGAGTGACTATGGAGCTGGATTCACTAAGCTGTGAATCCTGAATGGGCCATAGCTAATTCGTTGGATTTGTCTTTCTTTCACGTGCATAAACGGAAGTGATGCCCTTCTGATGTGCAGGAATAACCTACCTACCAAGGCCACTAGAAAATAGAGTTTGCATGTAAAGAATTTCCTGCTCAGGAGTCCTATTAGAGTATTCCTTTTCTACTCTGAACCACAGAGTAGGCACAGTAGCTCAACTTTGTTTCACAGGAGCTTAATCATCAATATTTTTCATGCTAACTACATTTCCCACTGTGAGGTTTTCTGCATAAATCGATATGTTACTTTTCTCCCCCAGAGTAAGAACTTGCCTTTAAGTCAGGAAATTCTAATATTATGGTAAGTTAATGTCACAAAATTTCAAATACTACTCCATAAAAATAGTATTTCCTAAGTGGTGGCCATTCCTTGTGGTCACTACAAGAATATACATTATGTTGCTGTACATTGAAAAAAGTACATTATTTGTACACCATTATAATTGTTGCACGAAATGAATCCTCTCTTGTGTAGATTGATATTTTCTTCCTTAGCATGTTTTATTCCAGTGGTTGTCTTTTAATGTCTCATCAGAGATCTTCCACAGTGCATGCCTCCATTTGGCCAACTTCTTAGAATCTGAGTGCATCAGGTCTGTAATACAGGAAAAATAGGAATCATGCTTTTCACTGTCACTTATGACTCTTGGTATTTGACCTAAGAGTTGGCAAAGTGCTGTGCAATTTTTGGAGAACAGGCCCTTCCTAATAAATACATGGTGTCATTATTGTCATCTCTTGATCTATTTAATGTTAATCAGATTATGTCCACCACTTTCCTCATCTGTTCTTTGTTATCTCTTGAAACATTCCCCTGGGTGGACTATGTGGGATTTGACATTACAGCACTGTGTACTGGCTTATATATCTTTATCAACCCATCTTTCTACAGATGGATTGTGATCTCACTGCTTGTTAAGGTCTCCAGATTCAAGTTGTTTTTACAGTTAAACTTACTAGTCTGTAATATTCTTGTTCCCAAAAGACTGAAAAACAAAAATTTCCACATGATACAATTATTTAAAGACAAAGCATACGTGGTCTAGTGGGAAGGCTTTCTGTTTTTACAGAGGGGAATATAGTATATATACACATAATTTGGATACTTCTTTAAATTTTTTTTAATGTTTTATTTATTTCTGAGAGAGAGAGACAGACAGACAGGCAGACAGCATGAGCAGGGGAGGGTCAGAGAGAGAGGGAGACACAGAATCTGAAGCAGGCTCCAGGCTCTGAGGTGTCAGCACAGAGCCTGATGCGGGGCTTGAACCCACGAACCACAAGATCATGACCTGAGCTGAAGCTGGATGCCCAACCGACTGAGCCACCCAGGTACCCCATGGATACTTCTTTAAAAAAACGTGCTGGTGACTTATTAAAAAGGAAAATGAGGGACACCTGGGTGGCTCAGTAGGTTAAACGTTCAACTTTGGCTCCCGTCATGATCTCATAGTTTGTGAGTATGAACTCTGGGTCAGGCTCTGTGCTGACACCTCAGAGCCTGGAGCCTGCTTCAGATTCTGTGTCTCCCTCTCTCTGTCTCTGTCTTTCCCCTGCTTATACTGTCTCTCTGTCTCTCAAAGGGAGAGAGAGAGGGAACAAGCGAGGGAGGGGCAGAGAGAAAGGGGGACAGATCATCCAAAGCGGGCTCTATGTGGATAATAGAGAGTCAATGTGGGGCTCAAACCCAGGAACCACGAGATCATGACCTGAGCCGAAAGCAGATGCTTAACTGACTGAGCCATCCAGATGCCCCAAAATTTTATTTTAAAATAAAAATGAGGGCCGAGGTCAGAGATAGAGGAACTTCTATTTTAAAAAACAGCTGTCATTTTCTTCTGCTAGTGATAGGAATGTAGATAGTCCTATATAGTTGCTTCTAGAGTAATGCTGTAAACACATTTTCTTTTGGTAGAAGGATTCCTACTCTCTAAGAATTTACTTGTGTATTCTATGAACAGACTTAGTTGACTTTCATGGAATTTTAATGATTGAAGGATATTCTATTAACATTGTATGGCAAGATGACTCCCACCAGTTCAAGATTGATAGACATCTTCCAGAGGAAGAGACCGTTTTTATCTTGAATTTTCCAGCAGCAAACTAGGGAGCAAGCTGTGTTAGACTTGGGTTATGTGTCCATTGCTGTTGTTAGGAGGATCGTATATGCTGATTGGCAAGGCATCACATGCTTGCTCCTGGATCTGGGGGTATAGTCCTCTCAAACATTTCTAAAGGAAAATCCACCTGCAGGATGCTGAGCAGGCAAAAATAGCAACTGTTTGGGGCGCCTGGGTGGCTTGGTTGGGTGTCCGACTTTCGCTTGGGTCATGATCTCGCAGTTCATTGGTTCGAGCCCCGCGTTGGGCTCTGTGCTGACTGCCAGCTCAAAGCCTGGAGCCTGTTTCAGAGTCTGTGACTCCCTCTGTCTCTGATCCTCCCCTGCTCACGCTGTCTCTCTCTCTCTCTCCTAGAAATAAATAAAACATTTAAAAAATTTACAAAAACATTAAAAAAAATTTACAAAAATAGCAACTGTTCACTACAAGTGGTAACTCAGAAGACTCAGATGGAAAAGCTGCTGTACATGTCAAGGAAGGCAGTATATAGAAGAAACACTGGACTTGTTTAGCCCTAGTATTGCCTTACAGAATAGTCAGAACTGATTCTTTCATTATGCTGCATGTTATTCTTGATAATATATTACAAATAATGACCCTTTACACTCAAATATTTAATTTTTGTTCCAGAATATTAAGTATAATTTGTTTAATATTCAAAGAGAAATGATTAGCTAGCTACACACCAAATCTTGAAACTTGACTTACTTATGATATGCCATTGAATATTTTATTTTTCAGGTGAGAAGTCTGTAAGGCAGAGAACTTTACTCCCCAGAAACAGTTTATGCTTAAAGGCAAATTTTGTGTTTGTTGCTATCTGACTTGGAACTGAAGAAGGTGAGCCCAGTATGGAGAGGGAAAGTATTGACATTTGCAAATTAAGCTGCTGATAGCAATACTTAAAATTGATCTGTGAATTTTCCTCATCATGGCATCTCAACACACAAACATTGTTGAGGATGAATGTCACATGGTTGATAGTCATTTAGTGAGCAGGAAATAAATGGGAGCAAAACGTGGTCAACTAACACTGACCCCCATTATAGTGTTCCCCTTGCCAGCAGGCAGAAGTTGTTGGCTTTCTCTGCTGTTCAGCAGGTGTAGGCAAGAATCTGATTTCTTGGTAGAAGGAAACCTTTCTCATTGGTGGGTAGCAACTGCGGTACAACTTGCAGAGGAGGAAATTTCCAGGTACAGAGGTTGCAAGAATGGAAGAGGACAGTTTGTGCCAATATAGTAGAATCATGGAATCACAGAATGTTAGAGATAAGAGAGATTTTTGAGATCATCTAGTCCTACATGTCATTTCATGTAGGAAGAGAGTGTGGTGATGTGACATAGGTAGAGTATCTTTTGCTCAATGTGAGTGGCACATGGCAAAATGGGGAAAATGTGACCTTGGGAGACAGAGCAGTGTATACTTGCCATTCTTCTCTTAAGAGTGCAGTCTTGAGCTGCTTGCTTAACCTCAGAGTGCTGACATTCAGTTGTTTAGTGGGGCATTAAGAGTGATATTGTAGGTAAAGCACCTACTATAGTGTCTGGCGCATACTGTGTATTCAGGAAATACTAACTGAATTCGGTTATGCTACCAAATACCTGACTCATTTTTTTAAAAAATTTCCTTTAGTTAAATATGTGATCTCTATCTTGAAGTGCCCTTCTGAACCTTCACTTTATAAAACCTACTCCAGTGTCACTGATGAGTGCCAATAATTCACTCATATTTTGTTGATTTGATTTCTTTGAACCTAAACCTTTTGCATGAAGCAGGGGGATTGATCTGAGTTCATATTTACCTTATAATTTTAGGTGCTTTATTTTACATCCTAACATGGAAGTCAGTGCAGATACAAGTAGAGATGAACATAGATAGCTACATGTAACACAAAATGATCTCAGAACTTGAATCTGGTTTTTAATCTCCCATCTATCCCTCTCACCCTCATTGCCAAGTTCCTGTCTCACTGGCTTTCAGTACATTGCTTCAGAACTAAGTTTCTCCACCACAACCTTGACACTAGATGTTCCCTTTGCCTGAAATGTTCATTGCCCATTCTGCTTGGCTCTTTCTTGTCATTCAGCTATTTTAAAAGCTCTTTGCTGACCTTTTTGCTGTCTGAGATGGCCTTAGTCTTCTTCCATCATGTTACATTTTCAATAGAACAGTTTGCTTGTTTATTGAGATTTTGTTTCCTCTCATTGGACTATTAACTACATAGTAAGTAGTTACCATAATTAACTTTGATATATATATACCTACATAGTACCTTATGTAGTTGTCTCTCTTGCTCCTCACTGCATAATCAGTGGCTAAGGCAAGTGCCCATCACACAGGCGAGTGCTCAATAAATATTTGTTTGGTTAACAAAGGTTGATTTGAATGACCCATATAGGTAGCACGGTGCATTATGAAAAGAGATCTGCGCCAGTATTCTAAAGCTACTTCAACTCAGACTATGTGATTTGGGAAAGAATTGTACCTTTTGAATCTTGATTGCTTTTCTGATAAAATAAGGAGGTTAAACTAGATCACATAAGGTTTCATTCAGGTCTTCCATATTGTGATTCTGTATCTTTATTCTTCCATGCTGGACAACTGACAGGGTTCAGGACATGCTACCCCAAAATATGACACACATTTTAAGCTGAAGTGATGTGGGAAATAGCTGATACAGGAAGGACTTTGTGACCTCTCCTTTTCTACCTGAAGGAGATCCTAAGATCCTCATGTGAGTGGTGCCCTTCTTAGACCCAGAGGAAACCAATATGCTTATCTGCCAAGATGGCAGAATGCTAAGAGCAAGCCCAAACCAACAGGTTTGCTCTGTTCCCTCCAGTTACTATTTTTAGTTGATGCCCTTTTGCCTTATTAAGTATTGCCAGGATTTTTGACTTTTTATCAAACTAGTATAAAAACTCAGGCTTTGGATGGCTCAGTTGGTTGAACATCTATCCAACTTCAGCTCAGGTCATGATCTCGCTCACAGGTTCAAGCCCTGCATCAGGCTCTGTGCTGACAACCCAGAGCCTGGAGCCTGCTTCAGNCAGGCTTAACTCCTTCTTCAGGTCTTTAATTTCCTTATGAAGGTTCTATTGTAGGGTAAAACTTAAATAAATATGTATGCTTTTATTTTTTTTATTTTTATAGTTTGTGTATCAAAACACAAACGGCATGTCAGCTAGTAGCTGATGAGAAAGAGGTATTATCCAAGAAAGAAAGAGTAGCTTGATACGGGGTGAAGTATTCTAATACTAGTGGAAGATACATCGATAAACACTAAAGAGTCTTTCTGATAAATGGAAGAATGTAATAGCAATTAAAACATTTACAACCATCCAGATCATTGCTTCCTTTGTAGTTTTCAGAAGAGTTATATAGGGCACCTGGGTGAGCGTCCGACTTCAGCTCAGGTCTCATGGTTTGGGAATTTGATTTGAGCCCAACATCACGCTGTCTGTTGTCAGTGCAGAGCCCCCTTTGGGTCCTCTGTCCTCCTCTCTCTCTGCCCTTCTCCTGCTCATGCTCTCTCTCTCTCTCTCTCTCTCTCTCTCAAAAATATTTAAAATGGAAGAGTTATATAAAATTAACTTTTAGGTCCTTTGTTTTGTGATTTCCTTTATGAACAAATACTAATAATTTGCAGAATTCTTTTCCTTTCTCACACCATTTGCCTTTCACAATGTATTGAAATAATTTATTTTAGATCCTATCACTGCTTTAATAAATTACCACAAACTTGAGAGTTTAAAATATCATGGATTGATTATATAGATCGGGAAGTCACATTTCTGAAATGGATCTTGTTGGACTGAGATTAAGGTGTCAGCAAGGTTGAGGTTTTTCTGGAGGGTCAAGGGGAGAATTTGTTTTCTTGGATTTTTTTTTATCTTTTAGCATCATCCATATTCCTTGGCTCATGGCCCTTCCTCTCTCTCCAAAATCAACAAAGTCCATATATGTCTTTGTCATATCATATTTCTTTGGTCCTCACTCTTAGCCTCCCTCTTTCACATCTGAAGACCCAGTGATTACAGTGAGAATTCCCAATGTCATCTCCCTGTTTTAAGGTCAGCTGATTTAGTAGCCTTAATTCCATCTGCAATCTTAATTTCCCTTTGCCAGGTAACGTAACGTATTCACAAGTTCTGGGAAGTATCAGCAGATATCTTTGGGGGGCCATTCTGCCTGCCACACGCTACTTAAGAGAGAAAGACCAATGTCTGAAGAAAACCCAATTCCCAGGCATCTGTTAAAATGAAAACAATTTATGCATTAATATATGAGGATGGCTACATTCTTGATTTAGGAAAAAAGGTGATGTATGCAGAAACCTAGAAATTCAACCAACTGCACAATAGAAACTGAGGAGAACAAAGCCAAAAGAAAACCAATTAAACTTCGTTACAACTTGCAGCTCATTAACAAGTACTTGAGGCAGGCAGAGTGACCTTTATCCCGGAGCTCAACTGCCTCATTGTAAATACTTCGCTACAGGCAAAAGGCAACCTTAGTTTGACATTAGCCCAAGCTCCAGGATCCTCTAAGTCTTTAACATAGAAGAATCCCTTTAGAAACTTCCTTTATCTCTATCTCCCCAAGATGCAGGTAAACGATCACTCTCCAAGTATATGGCCCTCTGATATACATCTGAGGGGTCTCATGAACCTTATCTTAAAAAAATTTTTTTTTAATGTTTATTTTTGAGAGAGAGAGACCATGCAAGCAGGGGAGGGGCAGAAAGAGAGGGAGGCGCCGACTCTAAAGCAGGCTCCAGGCTGTGAACTGTCAGCACAGAGTCTGACATGGGGCTCACACTCACAGACCGTGAGATCATGACCTAAGCCGAAGTCAGATGCTTAACCAACTGAGCCACCCAGGCGCCTCCCATGAACCTTATCTTACGAGCAGCTAGCCCCTCACAATCCTGGAAACCTTGCTTCCAAGTTCCTTAGAGACTTAGGCTGTCTCTAATCCCGTCCCAACTTGAAAGTATGCAGTCACTCCTCACGATCCCAGGACAGGTCTTTCTGCCCCCTGGTCCTGTCCCCATGCTTTAATAAAACCACCCTTTTTGTATTGAAAATGTATCAATTCTTTCTGGACCATGTTGGCTCCCAGACCCCAACATTTCACAGCAGAAATTGCTAATATTCCCCTGTGGAACATCAAATGTAAATTTCTACTTTGCCTACCCACTAGCCAGTTATACAGAGTAAGGAAAAGTTAACTTCTGGCTCTGATTCATCACTTTTATTGAAGTTAAATTCTTTTGTTTTAATGCACACTTGATTGAGCAAGCATTTATTGAGACAGTTATGGTTTGTGGGAGAAAGAGACAGTTGAAGAAAGAACAAATGAATATAATGTAAATCAAATACTTGGCCCTTTTAAAGTAACTACAAAGACTTAAATGTGTGTTCTTAATGGTAATTTTTACAAAACTCCAATAGGAGGCTTTGACAGTGATTGTTTTGGTGGGGAGATGGGTTTTCTTTTCACATGCTAATCACCTGCTCCTGGTGATATTTCTCTCCTTGACTGCAGTCACAGAATTGAATAATTTATGGAATGAATTTTGTTGTAAATTTATTGTGTCACAAGCAGGTTGTAATTTCACTAACAGTTCACTTAAGTTATTAAGTTAAAAAAAATGTGGTTGATAGGATAGTGCATTTCAAGGATTTTTTTCCTTCCTGCAAGTTCACATCTTACATATTTTCAAAACAGAGTACTTGCCTAATTTTTATTCAGAATCTGATATGCGAGAAGGGAGCACACATTAACATAAGTGGAATTGCATTTGCACACTGTTGTTGAATCTGAGAAGTCGTAAACAAATTATTGAAGGTTTTAAGGAGACAGAAAAAGCATTAAACCCCCAGTGCTGTGGAGCTCCTGCCATTGTTTTCTGAATAACTGTCCCCCGCTTGCTGATGACGAATGAAGAGTTGGTGGTATAAAGGTGAAGATGCTCCTGGGAAGGGAAAAAGCCATATTAATTCCCTTAAATTTTACTTCAGTTCCAAGGTTAAGATAATGGCAAATTATCACTCCCCCAATCTTATCCAATCCAAATGGAATACAATGGAGAAAAGAAAAGAAATCTTTAAAAATCTCTCGCAGGGGTATCTGATTGGCCTTCATCTACATTCAAGACATTCTCAGGGCGTCTCTTTTAATGACCATTCTGCTGTGATAAGAGGAAACATTTGGCCACTGCAGAAATCTCTGCTTAGTTTCTGTCCCCAATGCTTCAGCATTCAGCAAACACACATTTCAGGTCTCCCATTATTTACATTGAAATTTTTCTATTGACCCTGCCAGTGTGAATGAATTTCAAACAAGTCATTTCTTTCTCTGCATAGATGATTTCCCTAGGTTCCTGGTGGGGGTTACTTTTAATTCCTCTAGGAGTACCCTCTATTCCTGTTAGCACCCTGANTACTTTATGGGCCTTCAGAATAGACATTTTCACCATCTGTTACATAGAAACTGGAAATGTGATGGGAAAACAGGTTATAATTAACTAAAAAAGGGGCAAGACTGTGTATCCTAATGCATTTAGAGTTGAGGAAATAGCTCTCAAATTTCCATGAAAACAAATGCAGCTTGTACATTTTTTAATAGAATTTTTTTGGAGCAGTTTGGGATTTAGAAAAAATTAAGGGGAAAGTACAAATCCTCCCTCCTCCCACACCCAGTTCTGTTAACATCTTGCCTTAGTGTGTACATTTATTACAAGGATGAGCCAATGTTGACACTAAAATCATTATTAACTAAAATTTATCATGTACATTAGAGTTTACTCTTGGTGTTGTATATTCTATGGGTTTTGACAAATGTATAATGCCATGTGTCCATTATTACTGTGTTCTATTGAACAGGTTCACAGACTTGTGCTTCATCTATTTATCCCTATCCCCAAAGCCTTGGTAATCACTCTTCTTTTTATTGTGAAGGGGTTCAGGACAAGTCTCTAAAATGTGCCACTTGGGCGTGTTTTGCATTGAAGATAATGGAGACCCTGTGGGCTCAAGAGAAGCTTTTGTCCCACACTTAAACTACTTGGAAGAAGCTAAATTGTGAGTCTTTCCCAGAATAAGTATTATTACTAGAGACAAATTTTATCTGACCCATCTGTATGGCAGGACAAACATCTAATTACCAAACATCTGCTTTTCTTATTGTTCTATGAACTACCTTCCTCCCCTTGAAGTGCCAGGCCCCTATCCCATTCCCTAGCTCAAGACCCCGTATATTCCTTGTTTTACCTTTCTGTCTTTGAACTTATGTATGTGAGATTCCTATATGTATGGAATGAAATTTAATTTTCTCTTGTTAACCTATGTCGTGACAATTTAATGCTTAGACCAGCTGCAAGAACCTTTGAAGTGCAGAGAAAAAAATTTCCTTCCCAACAACTGTTTCCATAGTTTTGCTTTTTCCAGAGTGTCGTATAGTTGGAGTCATATAGTAGATTGCCTTTTCAGATTGGCATAGCAATATGCATTTAAGATTTGCCCATGTCTTCTGTGGCTTGATAATTCATTTCTTTTTAATTGGTGAATAATCAGCTTGTCCTTTTAATTGTGTAGCATTAAGTTGGAAACACAGGTTTTCTGATACAGGTGAAAAGGATAAAGAGACTAACCTTTTGCTCTTCCAGATGCCTTTTGCTGGCATCTCTCTTTTTTTTTTTTTAACCACTGATAACCTGATAGATTTAAGTCACCAGCATAATATATGGGCACTAAATAATAAGACTGATTTAACAGTCCACCTGGGAAAATGAGACTCATTAATTTGATTAGGTTTCATATATTCATATTAGCATTTTTCTTTGGTTAATTATAAATGGCATACAGTGTCTAGTCTCTTGTTCACTAAGAATAAGAGACTTGCTTTTATTGCTGCATGTATACACTTTATTTCAAGCCAGTTCAGGGAAGTTACAATTTTGTGAGTCTATATTTGTCTCATGTGAGGCACATAGTCAATCCACAATTTTTTTTTTCAACACATACTGGGTAGTAGCTATCAGTTTGTATACTGGAAAAGAATGGTCAATAAGGTTGATGAATAGGCTTAAAATATTCTTGTAAAGAACACAGAGGTAATACACAAATAATTAACAATTTAGGTCCTAAAAATTTCTATCAAGACAATAGTTTAATGGGGTGGAGGGTGTATGTGTATGTACTCTGTGCAGATATGCATACGTGTGTGTAGTGTTTATGTGTGTATAGTGTGTGCATTTGTAGTGTGTGTGTGTATGTGTGAAGAGGTAGGTTGCAACTGCTTTTGCTAGGGTATTTAGCGAAGGCCTCTTTAAGGAGGTGGCAATTAATTTGATGAACTTCAGGCAACCACGCAAACATTTGGGGAAGGGCATTGTAGGCAGATGGAACAGCAGGAGCAGCAGCCCTGACTTGGGAGATGTCTTTATCCTAGGAACTGAAAGAAAGCAGATGTGATTGGAGCAGAGCAAGTGATGGTGAAATGGAGATGTAGGAAAAGCAAGTAGGGGCCTGCCAGAGTCCAGGTCCAGGGGTCCCTGAAGGATGGATGGTGTTGGCGAGGGAAGGAGAGAGCCCTGAGATTATTCCTGATCACCAGGCAGGCATCTCTACCCTGTCAGTTTTGGTGTCTTTAGTTAATAGGTCAAATGTTAACATGGCATCAGAAAATGGAAACTTTACAATGGATAGTTCTCTGTGATAAGATGTTTTTGGAAAATGCACATAAACAGGTTTTACAGAAGGATTCTTGCAGAACTGCCCCAATTATAGTGAGGTTGAGTAACTAAGACAATAACAGGGTGTTCACATTTTAATAACACTAAGATTAAGTCATAGGTTTGTAGATACTCTTATTCATCCTCATCACAGCTGCCAGGGTAAGGGAAGGTGTTTGTGGAATGTAGGCATTAGGGAAGGGGCTGCTATACACTACCAGTTAGCAAAGGTATATGTAATAACTTACGTTCTGCCCTTATCTGTTCCTTCTCTCTAAGTTAGGCTCTTTGTCTCGGAGCAAGACTTGATTTTCTAGTTATATGCTTTACGGAATATAAAAGCCAACTGAAAGCCAACTCATAGAGTTTAGCTCATTTCTAATACATAGAATAGCCTCTTCGAGTGCATTTACCTTTGTGTCTAGTTTTATGATTTGTTGAATAGCTAGGGAATGAGAGATCTTTTTGGTTAGCTGATTTACATGTTGAGCTGTATCAACTTCTTGGACTAACACAACAGTAGAAACAGAATTGTACATGTAAAGGTCAATCTTGTATGAGTAAGGGTCATTAGCCTGTTCATAGCTCAAGGGAAAGTATGGAGGGAAACAGGACCTGCTGGAGACATGATGTCTGTTCCCATAATCAAAAGAAGAAGTTCCCACAATAAGTTCCTTCACAAGGTGCAGTCATCATACCAGGGCCAGAATAAGAGGACAAGTCACTCCTGATATGGATCAACAAGGTACCTTGGGGGAGGGGTCAGTGCTCAAGAAGAAATAATTGAGTGGGGGTGGATATCAGTCATCATCTGATTGGCAGGAGACCATGCAAACTTGCTTTAACTTCACCAGGAGTTTTCTCGACTAGTGGGCTCAGAATGGCTCCCAACATCTCCCCCTTTCTTATTTTTTTAAAAGAAGGATGTGTAGGGGGCACCAGGGTGGCTCAGTCGATTGGGCGTCCGACTTTAGCTCAGGTCATGATCTCACAGTTGGTGGATTCGAGCCCTGCATTGGGCTCTGTGCTGACAGCTCAGAGCCTGGATCCTGCTTTGGATTCTGTGTCTCCTCCTCTCTCTGACCCTCCCCTGCTCACGCTGTCTCTCCCTCTCTCCTAGAAATAAATAAAAACATTAAAAAAAATTAAAAAAAAAAAAAAAAAAAAAAGGATGTGTAGCTCGTTTACCCTGTGAAAGCTTTGATTAGTTATTTTGAAGAAACAGGGAGCAGGGCACAAGTTGAGCACCAACACTCCAGCTACCATGCCAACATTTGTCAGTGAAATTAGCCCTTGAGAGCTAAAGAGATTTTGTAACCCTTGCAGAAAGCAGGTTGCAACCTGTGAAGGAGAGACCAAGGTAGAGGATGCATTAGTAGCCTGAATCTGTTCATGAAGGGTTTGGACATCAATGCTAAAATGAAAATGATTCCAAATACCAAGTAGGTAATTTTGGATATTCTCCCAAGTGTGGATGGTATCATTATGTGGGAGAGGAGTAACACAGATCCAATTATACTCCTTGTGACATCGAAGGGCCAAATGAGATTTTTTTTTTAATTTTTTTTAATGTTTTTATTTATTTCTAGGAGAGAGAGAGAGACAGCCTGAGCAGGGAAGGATCAGAGAGAGAGGGAGCCACAGACTGAAACAGGCTCCAGGCTCTAAGCTGGCAGCACAGGGCCCGACGCGGGGCTCAAACCCACGGACCGCGAGATCATGACCTAAGCGAAAGTCGGATGCTTAACCGACTAAGCCACCCAGGTGCCCCAAGGGCCAAATGAGATTTTAGAAAACTGAATTCATTTCCGATAAACAGTACTGCCGCTTCTAAGGCATTAACCTTAGTATCCAATTTCTTGTCAATTATTTCTTGAGTAGCCAGTACAAAAGAGACATTTCTAGTTAATTGGTTAACATGTTGGGCTGTATGTACTTCCTGGACAAGGGAGACTGTGGAAGCAGCCACAGACCCTATGATGGCGATTAGTGCAGTAATGCCCAATATTAGAGCTCCAACAAATCGCCTTGGTACATGAGAGCAGAATTAATTTCCAGTACAACCTGTAACTCATAATCATCATAATAAGGAAGGGTTAGGTTAACAGAATCTTCCAAGAGCCCTGCTCTTACAAATGGGATCTAGATTAGAGGCAATTAATACCAACAGAACATAAGAGGAAGGTGAGTGTAAAAAGGAACTTTTCGCTCTTTCCCCAACTTTCTGGGCAAAGAGTAAGGACAGTTTATCTTATTGGACCAGTGATTCCTCAAGCTTCTGCCTTGCATGGACCAGTCAGCTTCCAGGTGTGGCTGGAGCAGGGCTGGAGATCTCAGGGGCCAGTGTCCTTTTGAGGGTCAGTTTAAGCTGGTTGACTGGTTCTGGATCACCTCACCAGGTTGAGGGTTCTTGGTGATGCCTGAAACTTTAAGAGCTGAATCCTTTGGTCATATACCTGTGAAGTACACCTCTAAGTTTTTGAAAGGGGTGACCATCATCCTTTGAATAAACAATCAAAGATCTGATAAAGATGAAACCTACAACTTTTGGTTTTCTTGGCAGACAAAAGAGAGCACCTTTGTTTACATTGTCTTATCAAGAGCAGGTTAACAATCCAAGAAAACCTTGTCTTTTGAACAGAGAGAAGAGCAGAGTTTTAACCTTATACCAGTGTACTTTTAAAATTCCATTCATCTCAACCTTAGTCTATCCTGAGCATACGTAAAATTCTTTTTTAAAGATTTCCCTTCATGAACCTTCTACAACTTTCCTTTGCCTTTAAACTTTGTCCCAAAGCCATTTCTCTCTAAACATCCAGTCCTATTTAGGACAAAATTACTTTATTTTACCTTCAACAAAAATGTATTTCCATTCCTTATATTTTTCTTACATATCTCCCATTTTCCTACATACACAGTTGCTTTCCTTATTTTCCATCAGTCTTAAGTACACTTAGCAGAATTTTAACTCTTAGGAAACCATAGTCTCCAACTGAGGACTTAGTAACCAACTGAGAGGTGTTTATACAAGAATTTTCTAGATGGCAAATTCAGGAACCAAGTAAGCACAAACCATGCTTACCCAGCCTTGTAGGCCAGAAGTTTTTGTTCTACGTGTATTAGAAACAGTTAACTTTACCCAGACAGAGGTCTGGCTTTTGCCCTTAGCTCCTGGGAGCCCTATGGAATGCTTTGCCCAATAAGTGTCTTTGTTTACCTGGTGGTTCAGAGACACACTGGATAGTTTAACAACGTGATTTATTGTGGTTGTTATGGGCCATGCAGTGGCAGCTCAACTTCCAGAGGAACTGGAGACTAAAGATCAACCATATAGATAGACAACCATATTTAGATGATTGAACCCCAGTAAAACTCTGTATACCACTAATACCATGAGTATTGTCACGCACCACTGGAGGGAAGACTGACTATACATGACTCTAGTGGGAAAGGACAACTGGGAGCTCTGTGGAGAGCTATCCTGGACTCTTTCCCATATTTCTCTTCCTTTGGCTGATTTTAGTCTGTATCCTTACTTTTTTTTTTTTTTTTTTTTTTAAAANCATCTTCTTGATCCATTCATCTGTTGATGGACAGTCTGTATCCTTACTTTGTAATAAACCAGAACCATGAGTATAATAGCTTTCAGTACATTCTGTGAGGTTTTCTGCAAGTTACCCAACCTGAGGGTGGACTGAGGGACTCCCAAACTTTTTTTCTTTTTTTTTTTTTTTAATTTATTTCTAGGAGAGAGAGAGAGAGAGAGACAGCGTGAGCAGGGGAGGGTCAGAGAGAGAGGGAGTCACAGACTGAAACAGGCTCCAGGCTCTGAGCTGGCAGTCAGCACAGAGCCCGATGCGGGGCTCGAACCCACGAACCGCGAGATCATGACCTAAGCGAAAGTCGGACGCTTAACCGACTAAGCCACCCAGGCGCCCCGGGACTCCCAAACTTCTAATTGGTGACACAAGTGGGGTTGGTCGTTGGGACCCTGGAACTTTGTAGTTGGTGGTCAGAAATGAAATGAGAGTGATCTTGGAGTCTCCTTAAGTCTGCTGAAACCCTTGGAGTTTAAACAAGGGAGGACCTACCTGTGATTTGTACTTTAGGAGAATGGCTTTGATTACTCTGTTACAAGGCTGTTAGAATAGTCTGGAAAGAGGTGGTAGAGACTTAACCAGGATTGACATCAGTGGAGATGGTATAGTTAGATAAGGCACATGTTTTGTTGATAAAGGTGGTAGTATTTACTGATGAGTTGACTGTCATTGACTATAACAGACAAGCGTCTATGACTGGCAGATAAACGCCACCATTAAATACCAATAAGTTTTAAGTTGAATAACAAGAGGGCTTTCAGAGTAATTTGGAAAACTTACTGAGTTCTTGAAGCAAACCCTTTGAGCTCATTGTCTCCTTAGGGCTAAATTTTTTTGTAATTTCAAGTTTTTGTTTAAATTTCAGTTAACATACAGTGTAATATTAGTTTTAGGTGTAGAATTTAATGATTCATAACTTCCTTAGGAGTATATTGTAAAATATGTTTAATGCCATACTGTTAATATTCACAAACTTTCCAGTAACAATTCTCTTTGTGTGTGTAGTTTAGGAAAATTGGAAACTACATGGATTTTATGTATTGGGTGTGCATTTGGCAGCTGGTACTTTTTTTTTTTAAAGGTGGTTGTGCTATTGTGTCATGCCTCATGTCCCAGGTCACTCAAGAGTTTCATGAATCTTACTTTCTTCTGCATTGGTTATAAAATGAGTATCAAATTTGAAGAAATGTAACAGTGTGGAGGTTCCTCAGGAAACTATCAATAGAACTCCCCTATGACCCAGCAATAGCACTGCTAGGAATTTACCCAAGGGATCCAGAAATGCTGATGCATAGGAGCACATGTACCCCAATGTTCATAGCAGCACTCTCCACAATAGCTAAAACATGGAAAGAGCCTAAGTGTCCATCAACAGATGAATGGATCAAGAAGATGTGGTTTATCTATACCATGGAATACTACATGGCAATGAGAAAGAATGAAATCTGGCCATGTGTAGCAACATGGATGGACCTTGAGGGTGTTATGCTGAGCGAAATAAGTCAGGCAGAGAAGGACAAATATCATATGTTTGCACGTATAGGAGGATTAGGAGGAACTTGACGGAGGAACAAGGGGGAGAAGAAGGGCGGAAATGGTGGGGGAAAGGGAGAGAGGCAAACCATGAGAGACTCTTGAATGCTGACAAAAACTGAGGACTGATGGATGTGGGGGGGAGGGGAGATGGGCATGGAGGAGGGCACTTGTGGGGATGAGCACTGAGTGTTATGTGGAAACTAATTTGATAATAAACTATTTGTAAAAAAAAATGAAGAAATATGTATAATTTCTAGCACTGGGTCTGGCATGTAAAAGGTACTAGATAAATATTGGCAGAATGAAGGAAGAAATAAATGAATGGCATTTGAGCCTTGAGCTTATCCTAATAACAAGCATCCAAAGAACTCACAGGTCTTCAGGTGTTAAGGTTTAGAGGGGCAGACAGGTGTCCTCACTACTATAATCTACCCTCTGGGTAACAGTCTAAAGTTTGGCTCATTTAAAAAGGATGTTATGTGAATAACACCAATACTGCTGTTAGTTCAAACCCATTGCCGCCTTTTAGATAAAAGAATTGTTTTGTTTACTCACTATATCTTCCAGCTGGATACCAAGCATTAGGCTGCCTCTGGGGATTATAAAAGCAAAGAACACCTCATCCTTACTTTTAGTGATTTCATGTTCTCAGTGAGCAACACTTCCTTAGGGGGTAGGGAGATGGAGAGAATGGGAGTTTTATGTAGGACAAGATGTTTCCTGAAGTTGAGGCCCAGGTGGCGTGCTTTGGGGAAAAAATAGAAAGTAGGAGGCAAGAGTGCTGGAGTTACTTTTTAATTCTTATGTGACTCACTTCTATATTGGGTAGATAAACAAGATCAAACATTCAAGTCTGTCAGTTCTTTTCCTACTAAAAGACATATATTTCATACTGCTTCTGAGCAGCTAAAAACTCTTTGTGAACATTCCCTATGAATTTTTGTATTTCTGCTCCATCTCGCTCTGGGCCTTGAGGAGTTGATGACCCTTTCCTCAAATTCTATAGGGACTGGGGCATTCAGATGGCTCAGTTGGTTAAGTGCCTACCTCTTCATCTCATCTCAAGTTATGATCTCCCTGCTGTGAGATCAAGCCCTAGCTGAGTGGGGTTCTCGCTCTCTCTCTCTCTCTCTGTCTGTCTCTGTCTCTGTCTCTTTCTGTCTCTCTCTCTCCCCCCCCCACTCTCTCCCCTCTCTCTTCCTCCCCCCACTTTCCCATGTGTGCATACTGTCTCAAATACACTTAAAAAAATTCTATAGGGGTTTTAACAAGGAACAAAACAATGATTTATTCTCAAATGATTTTGAATCTGTAGGTACATAAAGCAAATTCTTAAAGAAATATCTGATGAGGATAATGAAAGTTAAATGCCAAATTCTCTAAGCGGAAAGGAGGTTCTGGATAGGGGGCACAAATCCGATGGGATGGGAGGCTGGAAAATGGAGGGAAGGATTAGGAAAGGTGCTATACTACAGTCAGCTTATGTTGCCTCATAGCCTTTTGTGTTTTCTGGAATTTTGCCTGCTGGTTGACGTCAACTTAACTGCCTGAGATCTACCACAGTGAGAGTATTTACACAATAGAAATTGCTAAATGCTACAACTCAAGGCTTCATCCATCCAGTGCTGATTGTTTTTGTTTTTTATTTATTTTTGAGAGAGAGAGACAGAGTGTGAGCAGGGGAGGGGCAGAGAAAGAGGGGGACACAGAATTTGAAGCAGACTCCAGGCTCTCTACTGTCAACAGATTGCTCTTTGCTGTTTCAAACTGCTTGAAGCCACAAACTGGAAGATCATGACCTGAACTGAAGTCAGATTCCAACAGAGCCACCCTTGCCTCCAGTGCTGATGGTTAAACACTTTTCATCAACCCCCCTGGATGTTGGGAAGCCTTGGCTCTCAGACGAACCTGGGATGGAAAGGGAAAACTTTCTAGGTAGAGCACCTAGCTCACATCTAGGCAGGGAGGCAAGAAAGCACATAGTGTGTATGTGTCTGTGTGTTTGTTTCTGTGTCTGTGTCTATGTGTGACGAACAGTGCAAAGGTAGGTATGATTGAAGGGTAGGATTAAACCTAGAAGAGGATTAAGAATAAGAGCTGAAAGGTAGGTTAGGGTCTTGGATGTCAAAATACTCAGCTAAAAGGTTTTATAACTTAATTTGATAAACAGTGAGAGCCATGGAAGGTATTACAGCATAAGAGTGAGACAAGCAGAGATGATGTTGCACAGTATTTTTAAATGTGTCATCCAAGATCAAGGTCTGAAACTCCTTGTCTAGGGTCCTCCATGTGCAGTCACTTTACAAATCTTACAGCTCCTACTTTGACATTTTCTGTTCATTCCATCCCTTTATTTCCAATGAAGGTGAGGAGCCTGGGAGCCCACCTTGGGTGTAGGAAAGAGTTTCTGTCTTTGGAAGCCTTTCCACATCAAAATGACATCTTTGGCATTTGTAGGGATGTAAGGTAAGAAATTTAATTTACTACTCTGTCCCCTAAGATGGTCAGCAACTTGTTTCAATTTATTGAATAGTTCCTCCTTTCCTCATTGATTTTAGAGGCCAGGAAACAAACAGCTAATAATGTTAAGATCCATACTTAGATCATCAGAGTCTGTGGTGCTTTCCCCAGTGAGTTCTAAGTAGACTAGCATTCCTAAAATTACCTAAAACCCTTTCCTTTACGGCAGAGATTTTGAACCTGTTGTATCACTTGGTTTGGGTTCCCCTAGAAGCAAACTCTGAGACAGAGTAGGGTGTTGGGAAACTGAAACTAGGAAGGGAAGGAAGCCAAAAAACACTCTTTTATGATGCAAATGACCATTGTGGGTAATTAGGTTTGGTCTTAATCTGTAATAAAAATTAGAACAGCTAACACATAGTACTTATTATGTACTAGGCGCAATTCTAAATCCCTCATAAGTCTTAATGCATTTTTTCTTTAAAGAATCTTTTTTACTTGTAGTTGATACACAATGTTATATTAGTTTCTGGTTTACAACATAATGATTCAACAACTCAGTAGGTTAGGCGACACTCACCACAATTGTAGCTACCATCTGTCACCATATGATGCTGTTACAATAACCCTTGACTATGTGCCCTCTGATGTACCTCTCATCCCCTGATGTATTCATTCCATAACTGGAAGACTTTATCTCCCACTCCCCTTTCACCCATTTTGACCCCAACCCCCTTCCCCTCTGGCAACCATGAATTTGTTCTCTGTATTTATAGTTCTGTTTCTGCCTTGTTTACGTATTTAAATTCCATATATAAGTGAAATTGTGGTATTTCTTTTCTCTGACTTCACTTACCATAATACCCTCTAGGTCCATCCATGTTGTTACAAGTGGTAAGATCTCATTTTTTTAACGACTAAGTAACATGCACACACACACACACACACACACACACACCACATCTTTATCCATTCATCTTTCAGTGGCCTCTTGGTTTGCTTCCTTTTTTTGGCTATTGTAAATGATGCTACAATAAATATGGGAGTGTGTATATTTTTTTGAATCGGTGTTTTCATTTTCTTTAGGTAAAGGCCCAACAGTGGGATGGCTGGATCATATGGTACTTACATTTTTAATTTTTTGAGGAATTTCCATATAGCTTTCCACAGTGGCTGCACCAATTTACGTTTCCACCAACAGTGCACTAGGGTTCCTCTTTGTCTACATCCTCACCAACAGTTATTATTTCTTGTCTTTTTGATTCTAGCCATTTTTCATTGTGATTTTGATTTGCATTTCCCTGATGATTAGTGATCCTGAATATCTTTCCTTGTGTCTGTTGGCCATCTGTAGATCTTCTTTGGAAAAATGTCTATTCATGTCCTCTGCCCATGTTTAAATAAATTATTTGCTGTTTTTGGTATTGAGTTGTATAAATTGTGTATGCATTTAGTAAAAGGTGAAAGATTTATATGATCTGAAGGGAAACCAGAGTATTAAATTCTGTATGTATTTAGGATATTAGCCCCCTATTGGATGTATTAATTGTGAATATCTTCTTCCATTTGGTAGGTTATCTTTTTGTTTTATTGATGGTTATCTTTGCTGTGCAAAGGCTTTTCATTTTTGTCATTTTGTCACAATAATTTATTTTTGCCTTTGTTTTCCTTGCCTGAGGAGACATACCTAGAAAAATGTTGCTAAGGCTGATGTCAACAGAGTTTACTGCCCATGTTGTCTTCTAGAAGTTTTATGGTTTCAGGCCTCACATTTAGGTCTTTAATCCATTTTGAGTTTATTTTTTTTGTATGGTGTGAGAAAGTTGTCCAGTTTTATTCTTTTGCACGTAGCTCCAGTTTTCCCAGCACTACTTATTGAATGGACTATCATTTCCCCATTGTCTTCCCTTCTTTGTTGTAAATTAATTAACCATATAAGAGTGTGGGTTTATTTCTGGGTTCTGTATTCTGTTCTACTGATATTTGTGTCTGTTTTTGTACCAGTACCATACTGTTGTCATTATTATAGCTTTGTAGTATTCTTTGAAATCTGGGGTTATGATACCTTCGGGTTTGTTCTTTCTCTAGACTGCGTTGGCTCTTGGCTATTCAGGGGTTTTGGTGGTTCCATAGGATTATTTGTTCTAGTTTTTTGGAAAATACTATTGGTATTGTGATAGGGCTTGCATTGAATCTGTGGGTTGCTTTGAGTAGTATGAATATTTCCACAGTTATTAACTCTTCCAATCTATGAGCCTGGTATATTTTTCCGTTTATTTGTATCATCCCTAACTTCTTTCATCATTGTTTTACAGTTTATAAAGTATAAGTCTTTTAGCTCCTTGGTTAAGTTTATTCCTAGATATTCTTTTTGGTACAGTTGTAAATGTAATTGTTATTTAAATTTCTCTTTCTGCTTCTTTGTTACAGATTGCTATATATTAATTTTGCATTCTAGAACTTCATTGAATTTATTACTTCCAGTAGTTTTTTTTGGTGGAATTTTTAGGGTTTTCTGTGTATAGTTTCATGTCATCTGCACATAGTGACAATTTAACTTCTTCCTCACCAATCTGGGTGTTTTCTTTTTCTTGTCCAATTGCTATGGCTAAGATTTGCAGTACTATACTGATTAAAAGTGGCAAGAGTGGACATCCTTGTCTGATTTCTCATCTTAGAGGAAAAGCTCTCTGTTTTTCTCCATTGAGTATGGTGTTAATTTTGGGTTTTCATATATTGCCTTTATTATTTTGAGATATGTTTCACCTACCCACTTTGTTGAGTGTTTTTATCATACATGGATGTTTAACTCCTATATTCTTTTTTCTTTTAATGTTTATTTAATTTTGAGAGACGGTGGGGGGGGGGAGTNCCTTGAACTCAAGAACAGTGAGATCATAATATGAGCCAGAGTTGGACACTTAACCTACTGAGCCACCCAGGCTCCCCAACTCCTATATTCTCTATAATAATATCATCATTGCTCTATTTTATAGATGAGGAGACTGAGGTAGGGAGAGTAGAGACAGTGTTCAGTGTCACACAGCTTGTAAATGGCAGATCCAGGAATCTGTAGGACTTGAACAGATTATAGGACTGATTATCCAGGAGGAAATATTCTTTATAGTGAAATGGCTGAACAACCAGGACAGTTACATCACCAGTGAACATTGGTACAAAGTATTGCTTTTTCCCTGGAGTAGTTAAACTGTGAAAACCCAGGAATGGCCCTTAGATCTGCCTTTCTAATATAACAAAGTTTAGACAAAAATTTCCCAAAGAAAACCTTTTGAGAAAATACTGATTAGAGTGTCCACTTGAATGATAGTAAAATGGATTTGTTAAAATGCTATATATAGAATTAGGAATGGAGTAAAACACAAAAGCAGAAACCTTTTATTTTTTGCTAGCACTGGTTTATAAATCCAGTTGCTTTCCCCATCTCTGCATATCAAAAATTAAAAAGGAGAAAACACTTGGACCTTTGATTTTTTTTTTTTTTATTAAAAACCTGTTAGGACTCTAACATTAAACAGAATATGTTTAATTTTTAATCTGCATTTTATTTATCTGTCCCATTGATGTAGTTGGTGCTCATTTGGCCCAGGATGCAGGTCAGTAACCTCTTAACCTGAGAAAAAAACAATGATTAAGAATACTCCATGGTTTAGGTGACCATTTAAATTACTATCTCTCTTCTTTCAGTAACCTATTTCATTTCTTGCCCTTTCTACACATGCCATTTTGTACTTTCCAAAGCTCTGTTGATCACATTAAAAAAAATTCCTTCAAGGCAATGTTTCCAAAAGAATTACAAATAAATTACTTTTTCTAATGTTCACTTATTTTTGACAGAGAGAGAAACAGAGACATAATGTGAGCAGGGGAAGGACGGAGAGAGAGAGAGACAGAGACAGATACAGAGAGACAGAGAATCTCAAGCAGGGTTCAGGCTCTGAGCTATCAGCACAGAGCCCGATGTGGGACTGGAACCCATGAACTGCAAGATCATGACCTGAGCCAAAGTCAGATGCTTAACAGAGCCACTTAGGTGCTTCACAGATGAATTACTTTTAGAAATTAGTCATTGATTTGCACTGTAATGGCAATAAAATAACATATTTCTATTTTATTTATTTATATTCAAATTAGAGCAGGGTTGTTTGTGATTTGAAATACACACTAAAGCTTTTTTCTTCGTCATATTTTAAGAGCAGTGTTAATGCGCTCCTTAAGCACATTAGCTACTTAGTCTTGTGGAAAATTAGGTAAAAATAATACAGAATTTTAAGAAATGTGGAAAAGTTTTTGGTCAAAAAGTATACCAAAACAGTGTCACTCCCATTATTATGTGTTTTAAGTAAACACATTAGTGTAACAGCTGACATTTCTGTGTCAGCAGCATCTGTCCCAATGTCTTGAACATTGTAGTGCTGAATAAAAGCTTATTGAATGAACACATGGATGGATATGTGATGGTTAATTTTATGTGTCAACTATCTAGGCCATAGTACCCATATATTTGGTCAAACATGATTGCAGATTCTCTGTGAGGTATTTTTTAGATGTGATTAACATTCAAATCAGTAGATTTTGAGTAAAACAGATTATCCTCTATAATGTGGGTGGGCTTCATTTATTCAGCTGAAAGCTTTCTTTTTTGTTGTTTTTAAATTTGTTTATTATGAGAGAGAGAGGGAGAGAGAGGGAGAGAGAGCGCGAAAGCACGCGTGCACTACTGCACACAGGGGAGGGGCAGAGAGAGGGAGAGAGGATCCCAAGCAGGCTCCATGCTGTCAGTGCAGAGCCTGATGTGGGGCTTGAACTCAAGAACTGTGAGCCCATGACCTACCAAAACCAAGAGTCAGATACTTAACTTACTGAGCTACCCACATGCCCCTAAATTGAAAGCTTTAATAAAACCAAGACTGACTTCCCCTGACGGGAGGGAATTCTGCCTATAGGACTGAGAAGTAAAATACTAACTTCCCTGGGTCTCTAGCCTGCTAGTCTTGTGATTTGCCAGCCTCTATAGTCACATGAGCCAATTCCTTAAAATCACTCTTGGTGCTGCTGTTGCTTGATTTTTGTGTATCTGTCTGTCTATACACCCTAATGGTTATTGCTTCTATTTGTCTGGAGAACCTTGAGTAATACAGGATGATAGCCATTAAATAAATGTATTATGAATTATGTATTTGTATTAGAGAAGTGAAGGCACACAATGTATCTGTCCAGAGTCTTGTGTCAAGATCAACACCAACTTTGGTTTTGAAATACTGAAATATTTTTTAAACTAATTTTCGTTGGGGTGAAATTTTTTCTTTTTCATTTCTTTACCCAAACTTCTCATATCATTTTCCTTTTATTCTTTTCCTCTCTAGACGCCCTTTGGATTTTTGTTGACTTGTCTCTTTAAGGTGTTTCTAGATCTGTACCAGAATTTAATTTTCTCTAAGGGTCTAGGAATTTCTGTAAGTATTGGCCATATTCTTTTCCCACGTTTTCCGCTGAGTAACATTGGTGACCTTGGCCACATCACTAAATCTTTCAACAGTCTTGAAAGTGTTGCAGCTCTAAAAGGTGACAATGCCAACCAATTTATTCAGTTACATTTAAAAAGGAATCACTAGGTCTTTGTGGAATGTACAGTAATGCTTATTGTGGAAAATGATGATGGAAATAATCTGTTGGCTTTTGTTAACCTGTGTTCTAGTGGTCTAGATAGGATTACAATCTAGATACAATAAGAGAATATAAAGGAAACCTTGGGTCCACCTTATGGGCATCCATGATTATAGAATAGGGGCAGTCAGACAGAGCACAGAGAGCAGCCATGGAGGAATTGTAGGACAACATTCAGGAGACACTTCACTGTTCTGCCTATGTACCATTGGCCCGAGGCCATCACAAGGGCTTGGGTTCAAGGAAGGGTGAAGATTGAGGGCCAGTCATTCAATCTAGTTTATTCTATATGGTATCTATTCGTACCTTTAAACAGAGTTTTTTTTAACTTCATGATCTATTTGGTAAGTCAAAAGGAATCATTGTTTAGGGGTCTGCCTTTTAGTCCAGTAAAACTTGGTCTGTATAGATAAGCATTCCATTGGATAGATAATTAATAATGTTATTAATTACAAATTTAGATGAAGAACTCCTTTTCCACACAGGCTACTATGATTTCTGATGCTTAATTTGATTAAATGTTTCACAGGGTTCAAACCTTCCCACTGAGAATTACACACATTACCTGAATTATTTGAGCCAGTGGTTCCTTCTGATATAGACAGTTGAGGGAGTATTGATCAGTTTGCCAGCATTATAGATTTTCATCAGCAACAATGCTTCTGAAACCAAGGCAGAGTTGTCTTTGAGAGAAACTCCTGTCCCATAAAATTTTTAAGAACTAGAGCAATGACTATCTGTTTTGATTATTTTAAGTGCAGCCCTTGTTGGCAGTCTGGTACAGAAGATGACCTCTTTGAGCCCTTTTCAGTAGTGTGATTTTAAGATTCTTTGCTGGAAAAACTAACTGAATCTCTTGCAGAAATAGATCAACTAGGGACTCATAAGTGTTCATTGTTTTTCATTTGAGAGTCTTTTGCTGCTCTGAGGATAAAGACTGGCTCATTGCTGGGGATTAAAGGGTTTCAAGGCAGGCCAAATGATAACCAGCTGGCCTAAAGTAAAGTTTATATTCTAAGCCTTTGTTTTATATCCCCTGAAGATTTTATGTTTACAAAAGAATTCAAAATGAATTTTCCATTAGTACATGTTGGTACCCTCTAAGTCTTATCATATAGGAAAAGGGAGAAAAAGTTTAGCAAGATAAAAGGAAGGAGGTATAACATAGCAAATGTGAGTGAGAACCAAGAAATTTTACAGGCCTGAAAAACACTTGTGGACCTAATAAAGTCTTTGGAAACACTGAAGGCAAGACTGGTCAAAATTCCATATTTTCACCAATCTAAACAAAAATCCTCAATTAGGAAAATGGAGCTTGATAGTCTGACTCTCTTATACTCTTTTATTTTTGGCCCCCCATAGTAATTCTTTAATAAAAATTGTATGCTTTAGAGAGGCAAACATTGTAATCTGATCAAGATGGCTTGTGCACAGTCCCTTAGACATGGTGTGCTGTGACATTTAGCTGAGGATCAACATTGCAACAGTTGAGAAAGCACCAATGACTCTGTTTCTAAGCAAAGGCAAGGGTTGCTGTTGGTATTTTTGGGGAGGGATGTACCCACTGAGATAGAAGGTCAGTCCCATTTTCATGAGGAAGTTTCACTTTGATCTTTACTTTCTACCTCATCAGGATTCTGAACAGCATGCCAGGGCAAACCTTGTTTCACTGTGAACATGTAGCTGCTGAGGCAGGGGTAAATCCAGGACTTAGAGGGCCTAAAGCTTACATAGGTTGAGAGCCCTCTTGAAGAAAACACAAAATGATTGATATAAAATTAAGTGTGAAGGTTAATATTTAGATTGAGAAAAGAAAACAAAGCTTAAAAAAGGTAATGTGACGAAAACATGACCCAGGAGATAATATAACATTTTTATTAATTAATTGCCCACTACACCTCAATGATACTTTTTCCCTTATTGTTTGTGGCTGCATAGTCTTGATTTTTAAATTTAACTTCAATTTTCCACCTAGCTTTAATGAGGTATAATTGACATACAACATGGTATAAATTTAGAGTATACAATGTGATGATTTGATACATGTATTTAATAATGATTTTTAAATTTTGCTTTTCATTGGGAGGACAGATAATTCAATTTTTTTCATGGCCAATAGGCATTTGTTTAGAAAAAAATTATTTTAAAGAAAACTTTAATTTAGTATTCTAAATCTTTATTGGTAGTGTTATTTGGAAGTGTAAGATGGTTTAGCGTTCAAATTGGACCAAATTGCCCCCAAGTTTCTTTTCTTTGTGGGCTATGAGATTTCCTTAGACAGTGAATAGTCTTGGTCTTTGAATTGATAACACTCATTTGTTGTCAATGTCCTTGTACGTTGTATGTTTTATGTGATTTTCATCAATACCAGAACTTCCTGGCAAATCAGGAAGAAATTTAATCTTTTCCCAGTGTGTTCATTTGTGTTGCTCCTCTTTTTAATTTAAGGATCAAACAATCCAAGAATGTATTCATTATGGATAGTCAACATTTATCTCTTGCTTTAATGAATTAATGCTTAGGTATGATTTAAACATTTTGGATCCAATTCTTTCCTTGATGTCAGAGTAATTTCTATTGATTTCAATTCTCATCTTTATCTCTTTTGTTTCATATTTATCATTTTTTATTGGAACTTGCAGATCTTAAATAAATAAATTGAAAGAAGCCATAAGATACACTTAGTATACATTCAAATCAGGAGTCTTTAATTTCTCCCTTATTTGATTAAAACCGTGTAAGACATCTTTTAAAATTATAGTAAAAAATGATGTGTTTAAACTTTACTCTTAAATAACGAAATAAGAATGTATGGTGTATTTCATTGCACACACTGTATTGATTCTGACAGGAGAGAGCATCTATTTTGATTATGCATTGATGAGAACTGAATCCTCTGCTTGCAATTTTATACATCTGATGATTGGAAGAAGTTTTCTATAGACTAGCTTCAGGCTTGATACCTTTCAGACATCATTATATCATGATACAACTCCTGACCCTTCTCCTTCATGTCTTGTAGCTGTGCAAGTGGGCACAGTGGGAAGTCAGGAATATTTCTGGAAGCCATTCCTTTGGGTAGATGAGCAATATTTTCACTACACATGGAAGGGACAGCAAAACACATCACTATATCCTATAACCCCCAGATCACTGTATTCCCAACTTCCCCTTTCCAAAACATCAAAAATGCCTGCGGTAACTAATGCTACCTGACACAAGGGGAAGTGTGGCAGAGAAATCAGAGTGGAAAGAGACAGCGTCTTAAATAATTATGGTTAAAAATATCCTGGCCTCGAAAATTTTATAAAACCAAATTGTGAGAGTCCCTCCAGGGCTTTGGAAGGAGCTACGCAAGGGAGAAGCACTAGAGCTGAAACTTCATTAGCTGCGAGGTACAGATGCCTCATCTATGAAGATACGGCATGATTCTTATGTTCCACCAAGGTCTTCTCTTGGTCATTGATAGGTCTCTTTCTGGGGCACACATTTTTTTATGTTACTCAAGTTCATTTTTGCATCTAAGTAGTTTCTAAAATACTTTGCTTGTTATCTCGCCTTTCTGGCTTTTTGTCATTCAATCCCTTCTATCAATGTGTTTATCTTGAACCTCTCTCTGGGCATATGTAGTCTTACGCAGTTGTGCAGTTTTAACTGAAGTGTGAGGCCAGGTATTTTCCTGTTGTGTGTGAGAATGTTTCATGTGTGCATTGGCTTTGGTTGAGTGTCAGAGGCTCCCTTCCATCTACCTTAAGCATCATATATGTATTGGTTGTCTGAGGATTTTTGTCGTTGATTTTTTTTTTTCCTTTAGTGTCTATTTTTGAGATAGAGTAAGTGAGCACACAGGGAGGGGAAAAGAGGGAGACAAAGAATCCCAAGCAAGTTCTGTGCTGAGCCCCCCTTTGTCTTTGCTTTAAAGATAATTCTTGAGTGCTTGGATGGCTCAGTCGGTTAAGCGTCGGACTCTTCATTTCTGCTCAGGTCATGATCTTGCGGTACATGAGTTCAAGCCCCACTGTCATGCTCTCTGCTGACAACTCAGAGCCTGGAGCCTGCTTTGGATTTTGTGTCTCCCTTTCTCTCTGCCCCTTCCCTGCTCTCTCTCTCTCTCTCAAAAATAAATAAAAATTAAAGCGAATTCTTCAGTTTATTTTGCACTGAATTTTTTTTTATTACAACTCTTAACAAATTAAGTATAAAATTGGCTTGTCCCCATTGTGGGTGAGAAGATGACAACTGGGATGATAGTCTCTTACCAAAGACTTGCTGCATAATTATAAACAAACAGTCTTTCTCCCTGCATCATGTGCTTGCATAGGTGTGTGTAAGGAATCTTCCAGGGATGAGATGAGAACATCAGGAGAGGTTATAGAAGTACCATTGGTGGAAGACCTATGATCCTACCTTAGAGAGCAAAAGCTACAAATCTAGAGGGCCCTTAGCTGCCTATTCCGTGGTCTTTCCATCTATAGTTTTGTGAAATGTATCACTAAGCCAGATAAAAGGTGGCTGGAGGTTATTTCCTAACAATGTTTTTAAGGTAGCAAAGTTACTCTTGACAGAGATTATTCCCTATCTATATGATAAATAATAACTAAAGACTTAAAAAAATTTTTTTTTAATGTTTTTATTTTTTTTGTGAGAGAGAGACAGCATGAGCAGGGGGGGGTCAGAGACAGAGGGAGACACAGAATCTGAAGCAGGCCTCAGGCTCTGAGCTGTCAGCACACAGCCCAATGTGGGGCTTGAACCCACCAGCTGTGAGATCATGACCTGAGCCAAGGTCGGACACTTAACCAACTGAGCCACCCACATGCCCCAAGACTTTTTTAAATAGATAATTCATAAGTAAGGAAAGCAGTATCTGGTTATGGTGGGTTTTTTGATGTTTCTTTCATAGATATATATATAATTTTATTTCTAGGAGAGAGAGAGAGAGAGACAGCGTGAGCATGGGAGGGTCAGAGAGAGAGGGAGTCACAGACTGAAACAGGCTCCAGGCTCTGAGCTGGCAGTCAGCAGAGAGCCCGAAGCGGGGCTCGAACCCACAAACCGCGAGATCATAACCTAAGCGAAAGTCGGACGCTTAACCGACTACGCCACCCAGGCGCCCCTGAGGTTACTTTCTTAATTAAAAACTAAAGTTCTTTTATATTCTAGGAAATTCAATACATTGAATTCAGATGTGAGAAGCCAAGTGCACCGTGGATATTTTCTCACTGTATTATTCTAATTTCTCTTTAGGTCAAGGTTAAGCGGGTCTAGAAAAAACAGACGTCTATGTTTGTAATGCAATAAAGTGTAATGAGTGTGGTGACTTTTTCTAATTTATCTCAGCTGGATATGCAAATAGAACGATTAAACTTGTAACCCATAACTCTATGGGGGAACTGATGGGTAACGAAAGTGCAGAGTATTTACTGTAGCTAATGGGAAAGTTGTTGGATGATAGGAATGTAATATGTTCTATTTGCAAATGTACTAAAGAGCTAGTTAGCAGTGTAAATGAGGATTTGGTTATTTAGGAATAACCTTCAAATTGGCAAAATTAGTCCCAACAGCACGATTAAAATAAAAAAAGTCAATCATTTATTTTACGGTGTTTGAATTTGCTAACTACAGCTTGTTATGTGTATTTAGAGATCTAGTTTTGGGGATGGGATAGTAATCTCACCATGGATGCAATCATGCTGCATCAATGTAATACTGCATCAATGCAGTATATTAGTGCCTTATTTTTATGTAATATTTTTCTTAAAGAAACTCAGATTCTTTACAATAATCAGCTGGTTACTCCCATAACATGCTTGTCAGGAAGGTGCAAGACTTATTATTATTATATAATAATAACTATAGATACACAAATTATAGATTCAGTCACTTGTTCAAGTTCTATCACTGAAGACCCTGGTGTAAAATTTAGGTATTTGGTCTCAGCTAGTATTTAAAAAATCTTTGTTAATGATTTTAATTTATTTGAGAGAGAGAGACAGAGCATGAGTTGGGGAGGGGCAGAGAGAGAGGGAGACAGAATCTGAAGCAGGCTTCAGGTTCTAAGCTGTCAGTGCAGAGCCCAACATGGGGCTCAAACCCATGAATGGCAAGATCATGACCTGAGCCAAAGTTGGACGCTTGACTGACTGAACCACCCGGGTCTGGTCTTGCCCATTCTTTAGACAAAACAATGATTTGCTTCTTGCAGCCAGTAGTTATAAAGTTTTCCATTTTGTAGCCTGTTGTCTGTACAAATTCTCCAGCCTTCAGGAGAAGGACCCCCCTTTTTCCATGATACCCAAATGACCTTCCCTGAAATATTCTATAGTTACAGAAACATATGAGTGAACAGTTGCAAAGTAGTGTGAAAAAGGCAAATCCCTCAGGTTAAGGAAGTAGAGAGAAGTCCTCCTTCAAACATGGCCTAGTAGAGGACTCCGTAGAAGCCATTAATAAGAATATGGAATGTTAGGATCACAGAGAGTGTTAGGGCGGATGTAGCCCGCCTTCCTCATGATGCTGTGTGTATTGCTTTATACTGCAACATCCTTCTAGACCAGGCACCGTCTCACTTATGAGCACGTGTAATTGCAGGAAGTTAGCAGGTATATGGAATTGCTGACAGACTGGCCCCTTTGACCTATAAAATGGCATTATTCCTAATTCATCCTACTAAGTTCCTCCTTATCATAGGCCAAAATCTAACTTTCTGTCCTATTGCTACATAGGAATGTTCTAAAAACTGCTCAGGAGAAGAGATTTTAAACTCTCATGGGAACACTATTCTGCTATTTCACATTTCCTCTGTTTTTACCCATTGTAAATATAAATACAAGAAAAGCAACTTAAACCTTTATTATTTCAAGTTTATATCTTTAAAAATGATCTATATATCCTAAATAGAATTAATTTTTGCCCTCATTTGTTCCAGTTTTATTTATACTCTGTTGGTCTGTATCTGCTTTTGAAGGTAAAATGAGGTAGAGGGATAGGATTTCACCATCAAACAATTCCCTGAAATTCCTTACATAAAAATCATATTCCTGGGAATATACCTGGGAAGCATACCTGAGAAGAAAAGAGTCTTATTCCCACTTGGTCTCTGTACACTGTATTTTTTCAAAACTAGAAGAGCACCATAAAAGAAAGCTCAAAAGATGTGATACAGAAAACAAATCTCATCGCTAGAATGCATAGGGATGTGCTGAAATCTTTCTTGAAAATGTTTTACATTAATCCCAGTAATAATTCAGTCAAAAATCACCAACGAATGATAAAACTCTTGGAAAGTTTGAAGAATACGATATTTATATGGTCTTTTTTTTCTCATCATGGTTAAGTTTATTCTTTTTTCTTCTTTCATAGTTTGTTGTCAAGTTGGTTTCCATATAACACCCAGTGCTCATCCCAACAAGTGCCCTCCTCCATGTCCATCACCCACTTTCCCCTCTCCCCCTCACCATCAGCTCTCAGTTGGTTCTCAGTATTCAACAGTCTTTCATGGTTTGCCTCCCTCTCCCCAACTATTTTTCCCCTTTTCCTCCNCATCTTGGTTAAGTTTATTCTTTTTTCTTCTTTCATAGTTTGTTGTCAAGTTGGTTTCCATATAACACCCAGTGCTCATCCCAACAAGTGCCCTCCTCCATGTCCATCACCCACTTTCCCCTCTCCCCCTCACCATCAGCTCTCAGTTGGTTCTCAGTATTCAACAGTCTTTCATGGTTTGCCTCCCTCTCCCCAACTATTTTTCCCCTTTTCCTCCCCCATGGTCCTCTGTTTAGTTTCTCCTGTTCCACTTATAAGTGAAAACATAGGATATCTGTCTTTCTCTGCCTGACTTACTTCACTCAGCATAACACCCTTGAGGCATCCATGTTGCTACAAACGGCCAGATTTCATTCTTTCTCATTGCCATGTAGTATTCCATAGTATAGATAAACCACATCTTCTTGATCCATTCGTCCACTGATGGACATTTAGGCTCTTTCCATGTTTTGGCTGTTGTTGAGAGTGC
>NW_027528798.1:6748631-6750785 GCF_008692635.1 Crocuta crocuta
ATAAATACAAGAAAAGCAACTTAAACCTTTATTATTTCAAGTTTATATCTTTAAAAATGATCTATATATCCTAAATAGAATTAATTTTTGCCCTCATTTGTTCCAGTTTTATTTATACTCTGTTGGTCTGTATCTGCTTTTGAAGGTAAAATGAGGTAGAGGGATAGGATTTCACCATCAAACAATTCCCTGAAATTCCTTACATAAAAATCATATTCCTGGGAATATACCTGGGAAGCATACCTGAGAAGAAAAGAGTCTTATTCCCACTTGGTCTCTGTACACTGTATTTTTTCAAAACTAGAAGAGCACCATAAAAGAAAGCTCAAAAGATGTGATACAGAAAACAAATCTCATCGCTAGAATGCATAGGGATGTGCTGAAATCTTTCTTGAAAATGTTTTACATTAATCCCAGTAATAATTCAGTCAAAAATCACCAACGAATGATAAAACTCTTGGAAAGTTTGAAGAATACGATATTTATATGGTCTTTTTTTTCTCATCATGGTTAAGTTTATTCTTTTTTCTTCTTTCATAGTTTGTTGTCAAGTTGGTTTCCATATAACACCCAGTGCTCATCCCAACAAGTGCCCTCCTCCATGTCCATCACCCACTTTCCCCTCTCCCCCTCACCATCAGCTCTCAGTTGGTTCTCAGTATTCAACAGTCTTTCATGGTTTGCCTCCCTCTCCCCAACTATTTTTCCCCTTTTCCTCCCCCATGGTCCTCTGTTTAGTTTCTCCTGTTCCACTTATAAGTGAAAACATAGGATATCTGTCTTTCTCTGCCTGACTTACTTCACTCAGCATAACACCCTTGAGGCATCCATGTTGCTACAAATGGCCAGATTTCATTCTTTCTCATTGCCACGTACTATTCCATAGTATAGATAAACCACATCTTCTTGATCCATTCGTCCACTGATGGACATTTAGGCTCTTTCCATGTTTTGGCTGTTGTTGAGAGTGCTGCTCTGAACATTGGGGTACATGTGCCCCTTTGCATCAGCACTCATGGATCCCTCAAGTAAATTCCTAGCAGTGCTATTGCTGGGTCATAGGGGAGTTCCACTGTTAATTTTTTGAGGAAACTCCACACTGTTTTTCAGAGGGGCTGTACCAGCTTATATTCCCACCAACAGTGTAAGAGGGTACCTGTTTCTCCACATCCTCGCCAGCATCTAGAGTCCTCTGATTTGCTCATTTTAGCCACTCTGACTGGCAGGAGGTGGTATCTCAGTGTGGTTTTGATTTGTATTTCCCTGATGAGGAGGGATGCTGAGCATCGTTTCATGTGTCTGTTGGCCATCTGGATGTCCTCTTTGGAGAAGTGTCTGTTAATGTCTTCTGCCCACTTCTTCACTGGATTATTTGTTTCTCGGGTGTGGAGTTTGAGGAGTTCCTTATAGATTTTGGATACTAGCCCTTCATCTGATATATCATTTGCAACTATCTTTTCCCATTCAGTCGGTTGCCTATTAGTTTTATGGATTGTTTCCTTTGCCATGCAGAAGCTTTTTATCTTGATGAGGTCCCAGAAGTTCATTTTTGCTTTTTATTCCCTTGGCTTTGGGGATGTGTCAAGTAAGAAATTGCTGCGGTTGAAGTCAAGGAGGTTGTTTCCTACTTTCTCTTCTAGAGTTTTGATGGTTTCCTGTCTCACATTCAGGTTCTATATCCATTTTGAGTTTATTTTCATGTATGGTGTAAGCGAGTGATCTAGTTTCCTTCTTTTGCACGTTGCTGTCCAGTTCTCCCAGCACCATCTGTTAAAGAGGCAGTCTTTTTTCCATTGGATACTCTCTCCTGGTTTGTCAAAGATTGGTTGGCCATATACTTGTGGGTCCAGTTCTGAGTTCTCTCCTCTATTCCATTGGTCTATGTGTCTGTTTTTGTGCCAATACCTTACTGTCTTGATGATGACAGCTTTGTGGTAGAGGCTAAAGTCTGGGATTGTGATGCCTCCTGTTTTGGTTTTCTTCTTCAATATTACTTTGGCTATGCAGAGTCTTTTATGATTCCATACAAATTTTAGGATAGTTTGTTTTAGCTCTGAGAAGAATGCTTGTGCCATTTTGATTGGGATTGCATTGAATGTGTAAATTGCTTTGGGTAGTAATGACATTTTAACAATATTTATTCTTTTAATCCAT
>NW_027528798.1:6751408-6813603 GCF_008692635.1 Crocuta crocuta
GGCCAGATTTCATTCTTTCTCATTGCCATGTAGTATTCCATAGTATAGATAAACCACATCTTCTTGATCCATTCGTCCACTGATGGACATTTAGGCTCTTTCCATGTTTTGGCTGTTGTTGAGAGTGCTGCTCTGAACATTGGGGTACATGTGCCCCTTTGCATCAGCACTCATGGATCCCTCAAGTAAATTCCTAGCAGTGCTATTGCTGGGTCATAGGGGAGTTCCACTGTTAATTTTTTGAGGAAACTCCACACTGTTTTTCAGAGGGGCTGTACCAGCTTATATTCCCACCAACAGTGTAAGAGGGTACCTGTTTCTCCACATCCTCGCCAGCATCTAGAGTCCTCTGATTTGCTCATTTTAGCCACTCTGACTGGCAGGAGGTGGTATCTCAGTGTGGTTTTGATTTGTATTTCCCTGATGAGGAGGGATGCTGAGCATCGTTTCATGTGTCTGTTGGCCATCTGGATGTCCTCTTTGGAGAAGTGTCTGTTAATGTCTTCTGCCCACTTCTTCACTGGATTATTTGTTTCTCGGGTGTGGCGTTTGNACTGGATTATTTGTTTCTCGGGTGTGGAGTTTGAGGAGTTCCTTATAGATTTTGGATACTAGCCCTTCATCTGATATATCATTTGCAACTATCTTTTCCCATTCAGTCGGTTGCCTATTAGTTTTATGGATTGTTTCCTTTGCCATGCAGAAGCTTTTTATCTTGATGAGGTCCCAGAAGTTCATTTTTGCTTTTTATTCCCTTGGCTTTGGGGATGTGTCAAGTAAGAAATTGCTGCGGTTGAAGTCAAGGAGGTTGTTTCCTACTTTCTCTTCTAGAGTTTTGATGGTTTCCTGTCTCACATTCAGGTTCTATATCCATTTTGAGTTTATTTTCATGTATGGTGTAAGCGAGTGATCTAGTTTCCTTCTTTTGCACGTTGCTGTCCAGTTCTCCCAGCACCATCTGTTAAAGAGGCAGTCTTTTTTCCATTGGATACTCTCTCCTGGTTTGTCAAAGATTGGTTGGCCATATACTTGTGGGTCCAGTTCTGAGTTCTCTCCTCTATTCCATTGGTCTATGTGTCTGTTTTTGTGCCAATACCTTACTGTCTTGATGATGACAGCTTTGTGGTAGAGGCTAAAGTCTGGGATTGTGATGCCTCCTGTTTTGGTTTTCTTCTTCAATATTACTTTGGCTATGCAGAGTCTTTTATGATTCCATACAAATTTTAGGATAGTTTGTTTTAGCTCTGAGAAGAATGCTCGTGCCATTTTGATTGGGATTGCATTGAATGTGTAAATTGCTTTGGGTAGTAATGACATTTTAACAATATTTATTCTTTTAATCCATGAGCATGGAATGTTTCCCCATTTCTTTGTGTCTTCTTCAATTTCCTTCATGAGTTTTCTATAGTTTTCATCATACAGATCTCCTATATCTTTGGTTAGGTTTATTCCTAGGTATATTATGGTTTTTTGTGCAATTGTGAATGGGATCAATTTCTTGATTTCTTTCTGTTGCTTCATTATTGGTGTATAAAAATGCAACCGATTTCTGTATGTTGATTTTGTACCCTGTGACTTTGCTGAATTCATGGATCAGTTCTAGTAGGCTTCTGGTGGAGTCTGTCGGATTTTCTATGTAGAGTATCATGTCTTCTGTGAAAAGTGAGAGTTTGACTACTACTTTGCCAATTCTGATGCCTTTGATTTCCTTTTGTTGTCTGATGGCTGATGCTAGGACTTCCAGCACGATGTTAAACAACAGTGGTGAGAGTGGACATCCCTGTCGTGTTCCTGATCTCAGAGGAAAAGCTCTCAGTTTTTCCCCATTGAGGATGATATTCGCTGTGGGCTTCTCATAAATGGTTTTTATGATGTTTAAGTAAGTTCCTTCTATCCCGACTTTCTCGAGGGTCTTTATTAAGAAGGGATGCTGTATTTTGTCAAATGCTTTTTCTGCATCTATCGACAGGATCATAGGGTTTTTATCTTTTCTTTTGTTAATGTGATGTATCACACTGATTGATTTGCGAATATTGAACCAGCCCTGTAACCAGGAATGAATGCCACTTGATCATGGTGGATAATTCTTTTTATGTGCTGCTGGATTCGACTTGCAAGTATCTTGTTGAGGATTTTTGCATCTGTATTCATCAAGGATATTGGCCTGTAGTTCTCTCTTTTTGCTCGGTCGCTGTCTGGCTTGGAAGTCAAAGTGATGCTGGCTTTGTAGAAAGAGTCCGGAAGTTTTCCTTCCGTTTCTATTTTTTGGAATAGCTTGAGAAGAATGGGTATTAATTCTGATTTAAGTATCTGGTAGAATTTCCCAGGGAAGGTATCTGGCTCAAGGCTCTTATTTGTTGGGAGTTTTTTGATAACAGATTCAATTTCTTCATTAGTTTTGGGTCTGTTCAGATTTTCTCTCTCTTCCTGTTTGAATTTTGGTAGTGGGTGTGTTTAGGAATTTGTCCATTTCTTCTAGGTTGTCCAATTTGTTGGCATATAATTTTTCATAGTATTCCCTGATAATTGCTCATATTTATGAGGGATTGGTTGTAATCAATCCATTTTCATTCATGATTTTGTCTATTTGGGTGCTCTCTATTTTCTTTTTGAGAAGCCTGGCTAGAGGTTTATCAATTTTTATCTTTTAAAGTAAAACAACTCTTGGTTTTATTGATCTGTTCAGCTGTTTTGTCTGGATTCTGTATTTATTTCTGCCCTGATTTTTATTATTTCTCTTCTTTTGCTGGGTTTGGGACGCTCTTGTTGCTCTGCTTCTAGTTCCTTTAGGTGTGCTGTTAGATTTTGTATTTGTGCTTTTTCTAGTTTACTGGAAATAGGCCTAGAGTGCAGTGTCCTTTCCTCTTAGGACTGCCTTTGCCGCATCCCAAAGGTTTTGGATTGTTGTATTTTCATTTTTATTTGTTTCTGTATATTTTTTAATTTCTTCTCTAATCACCTGATTGGCTCATTCATTCTTTAGTAGGGTGTTCTTTAACCTCCATGTTGTTTTTGGAGGTTTTCCAGACTTCTTCCTGTGATTGATTTCAAGTTTCATAACATTGTGATCTGAAAGTGTGCATGGTATGATCTCAATTCTTCTATATTTATTGAGGGCTGCTTTATGACCCAGTATGTGATGTATCTGGGAGAATGTGCCATGTGCACTTGAGAAGAAAGTGAATTCCATAGCCTCAGATATAGTGTTCTAAATATATCTGTCAAATCTATGTGGTCCAATGTGCCACTCAAGTCTATTGTTTCTTTAGTCATTTTCTGTCTAGTTGATCTATCCATTACTGTAAGTGGAGTATTAAAGTCTCCTGCTATTAGCACATTCTTATCCATAAGATTGTTTCTGTTTGTGATTAATTGTTTTATGTATTTGGGTGCTTCCATATTCGGTGCGTAGACATTTATAATTGTTAGCTCTTGCTGATGGATAGACCCTGTAATTATTATATAATGCCCTTTTTCATCCTTTGTTACTGCCTTTACTTTAGAGTCCAGTTTGTATGATATAAGTATGGCTACTCTGGCTTTCTTTTGACTTCCAGTAGCATGATAGATATATTTCTCCATCACCTTACTTTCAATCTGAAGATGTCCTCAGGTCTAAAATGAGTCTCTTGTAGACAGCAAATAGGTGGATTTTTTTTTAATGTTTTATTTATCTCTAGGAGAGAGAGAGAGACAGCGTGAGCAGGGGAGGGTCAGAGAGAGAGGGAGTCACAGACTCTGAAACAGGCTCCAGGCTCTGAGCTGGCAGTCAGCACAGAGCCCAACGCGGGGCTCGAACCCATGAACCGCGAGATCATGACCTAAGCGAAAGTCAGACGCTTAACCGACTAACCCACCCAGGCGCCCCTGGATTTGGTTTTTTAATCCATTCTGATACCCTGGGTCATTTTTTTTTTTTTGCTAGAATTTTATTTTTTATTTTTTTTCTTAAATAGTTTATTGTCAAGTTGGTTTACATATAACACCCAGTGCTCATCCCAACAAGTGCCGTCCTCCATGCCCATCACCCCCCTTCCCCTCTCCCGCACCACCATCAGCCCTCAGTTTGTTCTCAGCATTCAAGAGTCTCTCATGGTTTGCCTCTCTCCCTCTCCCCAACTATTTTTCCCCTTCTTCTTCCCCCCTGGTCCTCTGTTAAATTTCTCCTAATCCATCTATACGTGCAAACATGTGATACCCTATATCTTTTGATTGGAGCATTTAGTCCATTTACATTCAGTGTTATTGAAAAATATGGGTTTATAGTCATCATGTCCTTTGTGGGGTTCATGCTTGTGGTGGTGTCTCTGGTATCTTGGGTTCCTTGCAATATTTCCCTCAGAGAGTCCCCCTCAGGATTTCTTGTAGGGCTGGTTTAGTGGTGACGAATTCTTTCAATTTTTGTTTGTTTGGGAAGACTTTTTTCTCTCCTTCTCTTCTGAATGATAGGCTTGCTGGATAGAGGATTCTTGGTTGCATATTTTTCCTGTTCATCATACTGAATATTTCCTTCCATTCCTTTCTGGCTTGCCAACTTTCAGTAGATAGGTCTGCCACCACTCTGATAGGTCTCCCTTTGTATGTTAGGGCCCTTTTATCCCTAGCTGCTTTCAGAATTCTCTTTTTGGCCTTATATTTTGCCAGTTTCACTATGATATGTCATGCAGAAGATCGATTCAAGTTATGTCTGACAGGAGTTCTCTATGCCTCTTGGATTTCAATGTCTGTTTTCTTCCCCAGATTGGGGAAGTTCTAAGCTATGATTTGTTCATGTACCCCTTCAGCACTTTTCTCTCTCTCATCCTCTTCTGGAATTCCGATGATATGGGTATTGTTCTGTTTGATTGTATCACTCAGTTCTAGACCTTTTCTTTCATGCTCCTGGATCAGTTTATCTCTCTTTTTCTCGGCTTTCTCTTTTTCTATAATTGTATGTTATAACTCACCTATTCTCCTCTCTGCCTCTTCAATTCGTGCATTGGACACCTCCATTTTATTATGCACCTCATTTATAGCATTTTTAAATTCATCACAAATATTTTTTAAGGTCCATAGTCTTTGTAGCTGTAGCTTCTCTGATGTCTTCCATGTCTTTTTCAAGCCCAGTGATTAATTTTATGACTATTGTTCTAAATTGTTTTTCAGTTATGTTCCTTATATCTGTTTTGAGCAGTTCTTTAGCTGTCACTTCTTCCTGGAATTTCTTTAGAGGAGAGTTCTTCTGTTACATGATTTTGGCTAGCTTTCTGTCTCTTGTCAGTTTTAAAAGCTTGTTATGCACACTGCACCTGCAAGTACTGCTATATTAAAGAAGGTTCATTGACTGTTCAGGGCCTGACCATTCAGGAAGTGTTCTTTGAGTGGTGTCTCTTGGTCTCTCTTGTTGAGACTTTGGTTATTTTATTTCCCTACTCGTAGTGGTATTTGGGACTCTCCACCATGTGTACTTTGGCTTGTTTCTTGAGGTAGCCCTGTAAAGGAAAACAGACAGACAAACACACAGGGAAAAAAGGCACTCAAATGCACAGAGAAATCCGACAAACAAGCAAACTGAAAGGGAAAAAGAAAAAGAAAAAACCCCAAAAGACAAAGGACAGTCGAAAAGCATAAAACCAGAATTCCCAGCTACAAATAAAGAGCAGGGTATATATAGTGCTAATGGAAGAGCATATACAAAGAGAGAAATGACAGGGGTGGGGTGAAAGCAAAATTGGACAATGACCAGGCAGAGAGACCAAGAGGCTTAATTCAGAGAGAGAAAGAGGAGAATATGGTAGGAGGTGAGGAAAGAGAAACAGAGGTAATGTTACCCAAAGAAACTATATAGTCTGATAACTCCAGAGAGAGAGAGAAAGGAAGGTAATGATGGAGGTGTAGAATATGCATGTAGAGAATGGATTAAATGTGACTGTTTAAGCAAACCAATGACCAGAGTGCCCATTTCCAGTGGAGGGGAGGGATACGAATGAGACAAGGGAAAATATATTTGAATAGAAAGAATTGATTTAGAATTAATCACAGCAATGCATCAATGTTGGTCTTGCCCTGGGCTCCAGTAAAAAAAAAAAAAAAATGCAGCTTTCCAGCATGAATGGGCATGGTTTGGTGTAGGCGGGTCTCACCACCACTGTAGTCTGCGGTCTGCTCCCTGAGGCCCTGCCTTGGTGGTTTGGGGGAGAAAAATGGTGGCACCCTAGTTCCTTCTGGAACCAGGCATTGCAAATCACTCTTTTGGGTCCGATCTCTGTGCCGCGGGCATAGCCAAGGTGGGCCATGTTCTGTTTTCCAAAACCGCCTTATTTCCAGATCTTAGTCCACATGCTTTATTGATACCGCCCGAAATGTAATCCCACAGGCCGAGCCTCTTCCCAGCTGGGGATTGAGCTGGAAGAGCAGCAGAGCAGTTTCTCCTGGTGCTGCCTGGGACCGGGGCACCCAGACCAAAAACAGCACCACAAGGTAGAAATAGGATCACTGTCTGAACATCCTGTGGTTAGGGATGGGATGTTAGGATCCCTCTTGGTCTCAGGCCGAGGTTTATCTCTTCTCCAGGGACTGTTCTATGAGCAGTTTCAGCCTCTCTTTCTCTTCCCCTCCTCTCTCTGGCTCTCCACGAAGGGGGCTTGCTCCCCCTCCATGTCTCCAGGTCCCAGCCCATTTTTATCTTCCTCAATTCATAATCACACACCTATGAGGCTGTCTTCTTAGTGAACTCTGTTTTTTTTTCATCCCAGACTCCTGCAGTTCAGTGTCCTATGGCTTCAGGCATTCTCTGTTGGAGAGATGCCGGTGAGCGAAATGTACAGAGTTCCCTACTTCTCTGCCATAGTGCCTTCATTCCATATTTTATATGGTCTTAAACTTTGTCCCTACAGATGATAAAGGGAGAGCAACTTCAGAGTGAAGAAAACTGATGGACCACCTTAACCAAGTCATCAAAGTTAATATTACCACTAAGGGGGCAAAATGATAGCATCAGCCTCCTGATAGGATGGGATAAACCAAGGATATAATATCACTTCGGTGGTATTGCTGCCCAGGATGTATTCAGTATAACCTAAATCTATAATCTTGAGGAAGCATCATCGAACGCATACTGAGGGATAATTTGCAAATTAATTAATCTATTTTCTTCAAAAATTTCTTTATCATGTAAGATAAAGATGGGTCTCCAGATTCAAGGAGACTGACGAGGCATGGCAACCACATGTATTGTGTGGGGCCAGGTTGCATCCCATACTAAATGCTATATAGGATAGTATTGGGAAGGTTAGAGAGACAGGAATATGGATTGCTTAGTAGATAATGATATTAATATTCAATTTCTGGCTTTGATTACTGTACTGTAGTTAAATAAGAGAATATCTCTGTTTTTGGGAAATACACTCTGAAGTATTTCTGTCCTAAAGGGACATGATGTCTATAATTTAGTCAAAAAGGTTAAGGAAAAAAAAATTATGGAAGCTTTTTATACTGGTCCTGCAAATTTAAACTTAAAATGATTTCAGAATAAAAAGTTTTTAAATGTTCTCCATAAAAGAAAAAAAGATCTGTAGACTTGATGGAATTTCTCCCTTTGACTTCATATAGACCCCTGTAGCATTAAACAATCAGCATGGTGACTGCTATAATGAAGCATGGTGGCACATAAAGAAACCATCCCAAATGTTCCCAAGGCCAGTGAACATTTTTTTATTACTGGGTTTTATTCTAAGGTCATATTTGAACATTTTCAAAATCAAAAGGAAATTTAAAATTGAAGGCGTGTACCATAGCATATTTTTTTTCTTTCTTGATGCTGCATTAAGGTAGTGATTTGATGATAGAATAAGGTAGTTATTAATCCTGTAGGTCCTGGGTTAACATAATAGAAAGTTGGTAGAGTTTTGTTTTGTTTTTGTTTTCCAAGAAATATCCTTGAGAGATTCTAGCCTTTGTGTGGAACTGCAGGCTTCTCCAACGTGCATGTTAGTTTGGACTGAGAATGAGATCCATAACAAAGATCCTCTCTAGTAGCCAACAACAGCATCTCAGCCTGGTGCTCCTTCTAGCTCCTCCAACACAACATCCTTCTTAGCCTCCAGAGCCTGATAGGGGTGTGCGAATGGAAGAGACCACTGACAGAAGAGAAGAGAATCATCAGCTTGTCACTGCACCTTTCATTTTGAAACTGGGACTGTTTGTGTATTTTCCCAGGGAGCTCCTCTCATTTGCGACTTGCTGAGCATGACCATGGAAGATTTCAGTGTTACTAAAAATTTTGCTGCTTGAGTCCCTCCTGTAAGTCCAGGTTCAATAGATCAGAGACCCTACATGTTACAGAGTGCAGTTCTCAAAATGTGTTCCCAGCCAGGTAGCATCAGCATCACTTGGGAACTTGTTAGATACTCCAAGTTCCAGGGGACCCCTTTACCCTGCCACAGACCTACCGGATCAGAAAGTTTGGAGCTGGACCCAGTCATTAGTGCTTTTACAAGTGCTCCTAGGGTTCCTGATACATGCTAGGCACAGTTTGAGAACCAGTGATCTGGGGGAAATGTAAAACACAAAGGAAAACATCACTAGTGATGCTGTTTAATAGTGAGGGAAATGTGAGCACGAGGAAGATCATAATTGCATATTTCTAAACAGTTATGACCCCAGACCCTCTTAATTAGTGCTTAATAAGTGGCCCAGTGTGGATACAGTCTCTAGAGGGAGAAACAGCTTGTGCTTGCTCACTTGAGTTGATAGCACATCACAGGTGGGAAGAGTGGCAGGTGTCTCAGGCAGTACTGGTCATTGTGAGTCATCCCAGGGTGTGCTGGTCAGCAGTAATTTGAAGGAGCTCTTCCAACATTTGCCATTTTGTTTGTGACTGTCACTTTTTTGATGGTTCTGCTTCCTAAAGTATAGGGTGGTATGCATTATGTAAAGTCAGGGGTTTTGATATATTAGTGATTTTTATTTTTATGAGTTGGGTGCTGGCACTCCCATGAGAATTTAGTCTGAGTTGTTGTTGCCATACAGAAAGCATTTCCTACTGATTTTAGTTAAGGGTTGGTGTCAGTTGATTGGTTTTCTCTTTATTATGAGTCTTTTTTTTTTTTAATATTTTTATATGTTTGTTTATTTTTGAGCGAGAGATAGAAAGAGAGTACAAGCAGGGGAAGAGCAGAGAGAGAGAGGAGACACAGAATTGGAAGCAGGCTCCAGACTCTGAGATTTCAGCATGGAGCTGGATGTGGGGCTTGAACCCACAATGGTGAGAACATGATCTTAGCCACCCAGGCTCCCCTGGGTACTGTTTACATGCCTGGTAAAAAAAAGATTTATGGATGTAGGCATTGTAAATTTTACTTTGTTGGGTGCTGGATACTTTTGTATTTCTATAGTTGATATAGAACGTTATATTAGTTTCAAGTGCACAACATAGTGATTCAACAGTTCTATACATTATGTTGTGTTCACCACAATTGTAGCTGCCATCTGTGCCCACACAACATGATTGCAATACCGCTGACTACATGCTCTGTGCTTTCATCCCTGCAGTTTATTAATTCCCTAACTGAAAGCCTTTGCCTCCCACCCCCCATTTGCCGCTGTTCGTCCATCTCCCTCTACCCCCCTCCCTGACAACCACCAGTTCTCTGTATTTATGGGTCTGTTTTGGCTTTTGTTTTTGTCTATTTGTTATGTTTTATAGATTCCCCATATAAGTGAAATCATATGGTATTTGTCTCTCTTATTTCACTTAGCATTATATCCTCTAGGCCCATTCATGTTGTTGCAAATGTCTAGATCTCATTTTTTATGGCTGAGTAATACTCCATTCCATATAGACACCACATCTTCTCCATCCATTTGTCTGTTGATGGACACTTAGGTTGCCTCCATATCTTGGCTGTTAAAGCTAATGTTACAGTAAACATAGGGATGTATATATCTTTTTGGATTTGTGTTTTCACTTTTTTAAGGCAAATAGTGGAATTACTGGATCATATGGAATTTCTGTTTTGAATTTTGTATATTCTTGAGGTTGTTTTTCAGAAACTTTAATTACTGAAGCTTGTTTAATCCTTTTGGGTGTTGCTTTTAAGATTATGAGGCAGGGCCAGCGTTACATTTAGTCTAGTCTAATTGTTTTCCATGACTGAAGCAAAACCCTCTGTGTACTATGCCTGCAGCCCCTTGAATTAGGAGATTTCCCAGTTTGGCTGATGGGAACAAGCATTGTTGACTCTGTGAGATCCAAGTTTTGTTTCTTCTGGTCTTTCAGATGGTTCTTCCTCAGCCATGGTGTGAGGGTAGTTTCCTCATACCATGTGCTGGTCAGTTTTCTAATGGCCGCTTGAGCAGAGCCTCTGGAGATCTCTGAAACCCTGTCTCTGGGCAGCTCTCTCCTCTTTAGCATTCTAGAGCGTGGGAACTTGAGCTGCTCGGCCTCCGCAGGTTCTTGGCTATATCTCTTCAACTCAGGGCCTCACTGGGATGTGCCTGGATACTCCTCTTCATGCACTGTGGCCTAGAAACTCTATCCAGGCACATAGCTGGGGCACTTGTGGGGCTAAGCCTGTTTCCCATTTCTAAGGGATCACTGCCCTTTGTTGTCTGGTGTCCAATGTCTAGAACACTCTTGCTTCACATGTTGTGTCCCATTTATGATTGTTTCAGGTGGGAGGATAAATTCAGTCTCAGTTACTCAGTCTTGGCTGGAAATAGAAATTCTTAGTGATTTTATATATATAGTCAAAGCAGTTAAAACAATTCATAGTTTTTAAAAGATGGTGTTTCCATTTAAAAATTATCCATAATGCTTGCTTAAGCTTAGGGGATGTAAAGCAGTTACAATGCTGTAAATTTGTGGGCAGTTCAGTGTGTGTGTGTGTGTGTGTGTGTGTGTGTGTGTGTATGTGTATGTATGTATCCACACGTGAAATCCATTGGGCTACTTACATGTTAAAATGCTAGTGTGCGGGATTGTATATTCACTGTAGAAAAAACACATCCCCTCCCTGGGTTCCCTCTTGAGCTTTTTCATTTAGTGATGCTTTCTCCAGGTGGTTCTTGGGCATACAGGTATGTCAGGTTCCTAAAGCCAAAGTCAAAGCAGAATGAGAACCATAAGCCTTTAATAATTTTGTTATATGATCAGTCTTTATAATCAATCTCAAAATAGCAGAATTTCTCAAGTTTGTTTGTGCAGAGAGACCATATTCCAAACGATTAGTGACGCAATTCTTGAATATAAATGGCAGTCATAGTCTGGGAAAGTCATAGTAGGGCTTTAAAAATAAAAAGATAAAGAGAAGAGAGAAAAAAATCAATTATTAGTTTAGATGGGCTGAACACTTAAGTAATAAGAATGCACAGTTTCTACTTAGAAATGGATTTTGCTCTTCATCTTTGTTTTAATGGGGAATTAAATTACAAGTAAAGATAGACCTGATTCAAAACACATTGCTAAGTTAGTAAAGTGATTTGTTTTTACTGAAAAATGCCTTGTGAGTTGATGGGGTGTTTCATGTATTTCTGCTAGGTTCATATCTGAAGTACAACTAACCACTGAACTTACATTGTGGTAAATAGTCACTAAAATTTGCCTGGAGGCAGTTTCTTAAATACAGATGTAGTGGTTGGAGAGAGTTAATTTACTTCTTGAAAGACTCGATTTGAATACTAATTCAGCATGTAAATGTCACAGTTTGCAAGCTTCAAGAGTTACAGTGATTATTCCACAAGTACAATATTTGAATAATCATAATTTTTTTCATTATGGAAGAGAACAGATGATCATTCAGCCAGTCATAAGCACCAGCAGCAATACTCCTAAGTCTCAAACATAATCTGAATTCATTGTTTTCATTATAATAAAGTGCAGTTCGTAGCTAGATGTTAATTACTAAATAACATGGTTTTCCAGTTTTGATCTTTATTTGTCTCCATTTCCAAAGATCTTTGTTAAGTAAACGATGACTCACTTCCTTAAAATAATTTTTAAAAATGGCATTTCAAAATAAGAATTTTAAACAATGTTTAAAACAGATTATTAAGTATTTTATTAGTGTTTCTAAAGCTAATGAAAATTTAGTTGTCTCATAAAGGATATTAAAGTAAATCACTCCTGTGACTTACTTCGAAAACTCATTTTACTTGAATAAAATTACTCACCCAAGATAGGTGTATATCCAAAATGGTATTTCTCAGTGTTCTCCAGAGTAGCTGTTTCACCATCACCTGGGATACCTGTTAGAAATGCAAATTTTCCAGCCCCACCTCAGACCTACCTAATCGGAAACTCAGGGGATAGGGTACAGTTAGGTGTGTTTTAACAAGCCCTGGGTGATTCTGATTCTTGCTACATTTGGAGCACCTGTGATATGAAAGAATGCTTCTCCAATTGCAAACAGATGACAAAACTGCTTTTCACAAGAATTTTCCCCAGTGTTCATTTACATCTCTGAAACCCCTGTCATAAATCTGATTTTGAACTGTTAGTTGAAACTAATTAGGATTTGAACCTACTTAGAGTGAATAAGTGCAGCCTCCTCAAACCATTTTTTCAATTTAATGCCCAAATGATCATTTCATTGCTTTAGATGAAAGTACTAATTTGTCTTATGATTTCCAAACTGTAACTAACTCAAGCTAACCAGGAGAGTTTCATCTAATTGGATCAATTCTTGATGGATAAACTTACCAGAACTAATCTGAATGCAGAAATTTACTTTTTCATTTGTCTTTTCCCACCCACAAAAGGAGGGAAAAGAACTAACTGCTGATGGTTATTGCTGTCGTCTATACCATTTCCACCGTGCGTTTAGTCCTGAAACACACATAGATTTGCTTCCATGTCAATCCGTTTCGATAGCTAGAGGGCTGGCAGTGAGTTCTTACCTCTAGGAGAAACTAAGTAGATAGTAGGCTATTTCATGGCCAGGAAGAGGGAAAAAAACTGTTTTATTCCCTTGTCTGCCAGGGGAAAAGAAAGACCTTTGAAAGGTGAGTTTGAGTATTTTTCCACCCTTGTAGGACATAAGTTTCTTAAATTAAACGCTGTATCACCTTAAAGGGTTGATAGTATTATGAAAATTTATGGCTGTGCACAAGTGATAGAAAATCATTGCTTGTGATGAGAAATTTCTCCTGTGAGTTGCAATGAAGGGTATTTGCTCTCTTTCAAGCTTAAAATGAGTACTGGATATTAATATTATGAAATTTAATCTGACATTTAGGCACTTGTCAGGTTCTTTAATTTATTCTTATTTGGATGGCCTCATGAGATTCATGCTCTGATAATCAAGGAAAGCTAGTGGTGGCTAAATCTTAGCATGAATTTCAGACATATTCATGATTTTTGTCTTCAGAGGTAGCTGATGTAGGCAGGTGGTGTCTGAAAAATGGGTTAATTTTGGTAGTCCTGTGCCTTCTGGATTAACCCTCTTAAAGTAGCCATTATAAAGCAACAAGCTTGAAATAGCAAATTCCCCTGGTAGATACACAGGGGAAAATGGTTAGGTGATTTTTTTCTGATGATTTCATGTGTGCTCATCACTGGATGTCTTGTTTTTTTATTTTTTATTTTTTATTCTTTTGGTTTGTTTTTGCAATTAGATGTTAATCAAGCCATCAGCGGCTTCTACTCGGATTTCCAGCATCTAATGAATACAGTTTTTTAAGGGTCTGGATAGCTCTATAGATTTGGGATTATCAGTTTGTACAGCTGTATATCATTCTCCATTCCCTAGTTCCCCCTCTCAAAAGCAGCTGCTTCCAACACTTTCAGCTATTTTGTTCAGAATTTTTCTCCTAAATGATCTGTGTACATTGCTATTACTTGCCTCCCACCTTTAGACATTGTCCTTGACTGTGTAGCAGGAAGATGAGGAATTTTGAGTCTTTTTACACTACTCTCCTCTCCATCCCCTACCTGCACACTTGGCTTTTCTTTATTCTCTAAATATGGTTATGCCATACTTTTTGGTTAAATTGTAATGTATTAAATTTCAATGTATTATTTTGATTATGTAAATATTGTTCTCAACTGAGCCATTTTATGCTGTATAGCTTGATTTCCTGGGGCCATGGTTTTGTTTTCCTAGAGACGATAATTATGGTTTTTTGCTTGTTGGTTTGCTAAATTTTCTGGGTATGTGTTACTAAATCTTCCAGGTTTGTTTTGTTTACCCTATTTTCTTTGTTTTTCTTTCCTTTCTTCCACAGCTTTATTGATATGGAGTTCACATGTACAGTTTCCCACTTAGAATGCAAAGTTCAATAATTTTTAGTATATTCATATACATGAATCACGGATATGTGACCACAGTCAATTTAAAAAATGTTTAGCACAAAAAAGAGACCCTATCTGTTTTTTTTTTTTTTTTTTTTTTTTTTTTTATTTCTAGGATAGAGAGAGACAGCGTGAACAGGGGAGGGTCAGAGAGAGGGAGATACAGACTCTGAAACAGGCTCCAGGCTCTGAGCTGGCAGTCAGCACAGAGCCCGACGCGGGGCTCGAACCCACAAACCGCGAGATCATGACCTAAGCAAAAGTCGGACGCTAACCGACTAAGCCACCCAGGCGCCCCAAGACCCTATCTGTTTTGACTATCACCTGTCCGCCTCCAGCCCCATCCCCAGATTCTTGTCCTTCATCTTCCTGTCATTGCTAACTATAAGCAACTCTACTTTCTCTTTAGATTTGCCTGTTCTGGACATTGCATATAATGAAGCCATATAATATGTCCTTTTTTTTGTGACTAGCTTCTTCGACTTAGCAAGTTTTTAAGGTGTATCCATGATGTGGCATGTATCCCTATGTCATTTATTATGACTGGCTAATATTTCACTGTATGAATATACTGCATTTCTTTTATCCATTCATCAACTGATGGACATTTGGGTGGTTTTCACCTTTTGGATATTGTGAATAATGCTGCTGTGAACATTATGGTATATGTTTTTGTGTTTTCAATTCTCTTGTGTAGGAGAGTCTACATAGGGACAGAATTGCTGGGTCATCTGGTAACTTACTATTTAACCTTTTGAGGAACTGCCAGACTATCTTCCAAAGTAGCTGCATCATTTTACATTCCCACCAGCACTGTAGGAAGGTTTTGATTTCTTCACGTATTTGTCAACACTTGTTATTATCTGACTTTTTTTAAAAAGTTATTTATTTTGAGAGAGAAAGAGAGAGTGAGCATGTAAGGGGGAGGGAGCAGAGAGAGAGAGGTAGAGAAAATATTGCTAATAGGTTCTACTCTATGAGCACAGAGACCAATGCAGGGCTTGATCCCAAGAACCAGGAGATCATGACCTGAGCCGAAATCAAGAGTCAGATGCTTAATGACTGAGCCACTCAGGTGCCCCTGAATTCTTTTTTAAAAGAAAATTCAAAAAATTCTGTAGGGTTCAAATTCCATAAAACCTGGACCTACCCTTGGGAAGAGACATCATATACATCCTTTGTCCTTTGATCACACACGTACCCCTAAGTCTAAGGCAAATGGAAGACTCTCAGTGGGTTCTGAGCCCCCTCTGTTCATTTTAGGTACTCAAGTAAATTTGGAGTGAATGTAATAAGAAACTCATACAACCCATTCTCTAAGCAAAATGACATTCAGATAAACATGATGCAGTCTTATCAATGAAGTAATTTTTAAAAATTAAAACATTTATAACTATCTTTTGAAACAAACATTCCTAGAAAGAATTTCTCTTTGTATAGCTTTCCCTTGTATGTTCCACATTTATTTGTGACAAGCAAGTTTCCTGGATAGGTTGAGGACAGAGGACTTGGCATAGAAGGACCCTGAGCAAAGATTTCTAAAACATGCCTTTTGATAGCTATTTCCCCCAAAGTCCTGTAGTCTGAGTAGCTATTAAAAAATGTCTTTTCTCCGTGGGTGTTTTTCATCCCCCATGCCTCCAATTCCTGTGCCCCATAGGATGCTGAGGGGTGAATCCTCTGTGTTCTCTTCCTACCTGCTTCTGTGCCTCGGTGCTGCTCAGTGCTCATCTCCTTTCATCTTCTAAACTTTGATGACACCTTTCTCTTGCTGTGTTCTCCACACCTGTTTTCCTTGCCCTCATCAGTAAATACATATTTTAAAATACCTATTCAGTGTCACTTTAAAGGGCTTTTAGGAACAAAGATAAGGCATCACAATCAGAGACCCTCTTTAGAGACTCCCGTCTGGCCTAACTGCTCCTCCACCCTTGGTTCTCCACCATGAGTGCTTCAGAATCACTGGGAGGGCTTATTAAAGTGCAGGTCTCACCCTGGAACTTTCTAATTCAGCAGGTCTGAGGTGGAGCCTGAGAACTGTATTCTTTCCTTGTTTCCTTCCTTCCTTCCTTCCTTCCTTCCTTCCTTCCTTCCTTCCTCCCTCCCTCCCTCCCTCCCTCCCTCCCTTCCGTTTATTTATTTTTGAGAGAGAGAGAGAGAGTGGGGATGGGGCAGAGAAAAAGAGAGGGAGGGAATCCCAAGTAGGCTCCACACTCAGCACAGAGCCCAACATGGGGCTTGATCTCACAAACTGTGAGCTCATCACCTGAGCTGAGATCGAGAGTGAGGTGTTTAACCAACTGATCTACTGAGATGCCCCCTGAGATGTGTATTTCTAACAAGATTTAAAATGATGCTGATGCTATGGCTTGAGGATCTCACCTCGAGAACCGCCTTTCTAGACACTATTTCAGCCTATTGCTTGCTGCAAATACTAGTTTTCTAAAACAAATATGCTTGTGTCAGTGCTTTGCATATACATTTCAGTGATTATCCTGGTCACTCATGGGAGGACATCCAAACTCCCTGGCAAGTCCTGGGCAGTAATATAATTTGAGAAATCAGTATGTATTTGATTGGCTCCAAACTTTTCCCTGAATCCTGTGGGGATGGTAGCCAGATCTCTATTTTCCTTTGCCTCAGTGGAGGTTGAGGTTATAGGCAAAAAGCAATAAGTGTACATATGTATGTATTTACTTATATGTTTAAATTTATATACACACAGGAATAGTTTTTTTTATTGCTTTTGTTTTCCTAAAATGGATGTACTAGAAGAGTATACCAGGGCATCAGAAATAAAGAAGAAAGGGAGAGAGATTCCTCTTAGCCTCGTAAGATGTTGGGTGGAGGTAGACCAGGGCTTAGGGATCTTGGCAGAGATAGCCAGGTATCGCAAACAACCCATGGCTCACTAACAGCCTGGGAAGATGTTGGAAGCTCGCCATCAAGTTTATTTTGACATTGAGTGACTTAGAGGAACATTCACTGTGAAACAGTATGCAGTTTAGAATCAAATATTGTAGTTGAGAAATACTCTGCCGTGATGACTATGTTAAACAGCATTACTCAAAGTGGTGGTGGTGGCTGCTGATACTTTACTTCCTCTTCCTCTTTCTCTTCCTCCTCCTCTTCCTATTTCTGTTCATACTCCTTATCATACTCTTAATCCAGTTACTTTTCAGCTCCCTTGCTTTGTGGGGCCTGGGAAGAAAGAATTTATTCTGATTTATACAATGAGAAAGGAACCAAACATATAGGCAAGTGACTGATGTAGAAGATAGTTCCTCTTAGTTTATGCATCTGCAACAAAGCAAAATAAAATGAGACTATAGAACTTCCATAGAAATTGTAGATTGCCCTCAGTGTATTCTTGCCTCACTGGGTCTATTCCTGTCTGGACTTTTATCTTGGTCATGGGACTTGATTAGGCCAATGAGATAATAGCAAATACTATGTAGGGCTGGAAAAGTACTTGTGATTAGAACTTATATGCTCTAGTTGCTGGAAACCCTTCTGCCACTGTGTAAACAAGCCCACCTGGCCTCTTGGAGGGTGAGAGTGATGATGTAGAGTGACCTCCAACCATCTGAGACATGCAGTGGAGGCCACAGACAGTGCATCCCACATCATTATCGCTGGCTGAGCCAGCCTAGATCAGAGTTGGAAGAAATAATTAATGTTTACCTTAACTTTTTAAGTGGTTGGTTTTATACCAAAAATTAATAGTAAAGTAACCGTTATTATGTATTTTTGCTATAAGAAATATTCATATCCTCTTGGTTTCATGTGCTATGTTTACTCTATTTTAATGAAGTTCTACAGGTTTGTTACAATGAGTGTTGGCTCTGCAGTTGGATTATCTGAATTTAGATTTTGACCCATCTGCTAGCTGAATGGCTTTGCATAAATTGCCAAACCCCTCTGGACTCAGTTTCCTTGTTAGTAAAATGGGTTGTGGGGAGGATTAAATGAGAAAGCATGAAAGGCACTTTGTTTTGTTCCTGACCTATAGTTAAGTGCTGATTAAATATGAACAATTAGAAGTAGCATGCAGTATTTATAAAGTTTCCCGTAAGTTAACTCAGGCTTTTGACCTTGTTTTTTCCTAAACTTTTATAAGTTTTCTTAAATGTCAAGTCGATTGTGAAATGGATTTTCAGGAATAGACTTGAGGGTTAGTGAAGGATTCTGTATGTATTAGCACTCCCTCCACAGACCATGCTCCCTCAGGGGAAGGGATCCAGAATGTGGCTGTCCTATTAGTGTCCACCACAGTTTCTGGCATGCTGTAGACAGTAAGTGTCAGTTGAATGACTGGAGTCACCAAGAGTTAAATAGACACTCCAGAACTCCACATGCTTTTGGAAAGACCCACTGGTTCCAACTTTTTGCCCCTTGCCAGCTGGGAGCTTTACCTTGGGCCATCAGGATCACTCTCAGGGAGGCTTTATCCCTGTTTATGATGGTCATAAAGACAAAACCACAAAAGGTATTTGAGTTTGTGACCCCTGACTCAAACCCTAATAAACATGAATGCTCAGTCACATCTCTAAGCCCCCTGCTACCTTATTGTATTATATTATGGCTTTTACATTATTGTATGTCTAAGATGGATGTAAAGTGGCATAAATCTACCATCAATCAGAAAATACTGATAGGACCATGAGTAGAAACTAGGTTTCTGGAGCTGCTGGCCTGATTATAGCAGTTAAGTTAGATGGATGAACTCATTCATGTACCAGATAAAGTTAGTGTTCTGCCTCCTGTTTCCTTGGCTTACAACTTAGCCCACTTGTGGCTACTGTCTCTGGTTCCTGTGCATTGTGGGAGCCCTCCATTTCTAGTCCTTTGTCTCTGCTTGTCTTCCTTTGGGAAATCCTGAACTAGGCTGTCCAGAAGCTGGGGATTTAACTCTCTATTAAGGTATTCATTAAAATACAACAGAGGTAGCTCATGATTTGAATAAAATATGAATAGTATTTCAGATAGCAAAAATATGCAATAGCAACCTGTAGCTCCTGGGAGATGGGAGTTAATGAATACATTCTCTGGCCTTCCCATTATTTGGAAGGACACTTTATTTTAAATTAAGTGTTTTTTAAAAGTTATTTACTTAGAGAAAGAGAGAGCGAGAGCGCACGAGTGAGCATGTGTGGGGAAGGAGCAGAGAGAGAGAGAGAGAGGGAGAGAGAGAATCTCAAGCAGGCTCCACACTGTCAGCACAGAGCCAGATGGAGGTCTCAATCTCATGAACCATGAGATCATGACCTGAGCTAAAACCAAGAGTCAGTAGTTTAACAAACTGAGCCACCCAGTCACCCCTTAAGTTCTTTATTTGAATTCCAGTATAATTAACATACAGTATTATATTAGTTTCAGGTGTACAATATAGTGATTCAACAATTCTATACATTACTCAGTGCTCATCATGATAAGTGCACTCTTAATCACCCATCCTGATACCTATCTCCCCTCTGGTAACCTTCTGTTTGGTCTCTGTAGTTAATAGTCTGTGTTTTGGTTTGTCTCTTTTTCACCCTCTTTGTTTGTTTTGTGTCTTAAATTCCACATATTAATAAAATCAAATGGTATTTGTCTTTCTCTGAGTGACTTATTTTGCTTAGCATTATACTCTCTAGCTCCATCCATGTTGTAAAGGGAAAGATTTCATCCTCTTTTTATGAATGATATAATGTTCATATACATGTGTATGCATATACACATAAAGAGCCATCTTTATCCATTCATCTGTTGATGGACACTTGGGCTCTTTTCATAATTTGACTATTGTAAATAATGCTACAATAAACATAGGGGTACATATATCCTTTTGAATTAGTGTTCCTGTTTTTTTGGTAAATACCCAGTAGAGTGATGACTGGATTGTGGGGTAGTTCTATTATTTAAGTTACTTACTTATTTGAGAGAGAGAGAGAGAGAATCCTTTTTTTTTTCTACTAATAAACTTTATTACAAAACAACAATTACACCATGTTGTATGCAATTCAAAAAAGGGCCATGGAGCCCAGCACAGAAGTCCAGCAATATTCATCCACAAAGCATGCCAAGAATTAACTTGGAAAGTAGTGTGAGAAATCAGAGAAGGAAAAAGGACACTGTGTGCTTGCATGCGTTAGGAGTGTCGTCACTGTCAGATCTGTGCCACAGAGCTGATCCCGCACATCTGCTGTCATTTTTTTTCTTTTTTGCTGAGTAACAGAATGCTTCACTTCTTAGCAATGACCATCCCATTGTCTTGCTCTGACCAAGCATATAGGGGACAAGAGAGAGAGAGAATCCTAAGCAGGTTCCCCACTGCCAGTGTGGAGCTGATGCTAGGCTGTAACTTAACAACTGTGAGATCATGACCTGAGCTAAAATCAAGAGTTGGGTGCTTAACTGACTGAGCCACCCAGGTGCCCTTAAGGTAGTTCTATTTTTAATTTTTTTAAAAACAGTTTTGAAGGAGAGAGAGAGAGACAGGGTATGAGTAGGGGAGGGGCAGAGAGAGGAGACACAATCTGAAGTAGGCTCCAGGCTCTGAGCTGTCAGCACAGAGCCTGACATGGGGCTTGAACCCACTAGCTGTGAGTTGATGACCTCAGCTGAAGTTGAACGCTTAATGGACTCAGCCACCCAGGTGCCTTTGGTAGTTCTGTTTTTAATGTTTTGAAGAATTTTCATACTGTTGTCCACAGGGGCTACAGCAGTTGGCATTCCCACCAACACTGTACAGGGCAGGGGTTCCTTTCTCTCCACATCCTTGCCAACACTTGTTTCTTGTGTTGTTGATTTTAGCCTTTCTGACAGGTGTTAAGTGATACCTCATTGTAGTTTTGATTTGCATTTCCCTGGTGATGAGTGATGTTGAGCATCTTTTCATGTGTCTGTTGGCCATCTGTATGTCTTCTTTGGAGAAATGTCTATTGATGCCTTCTGCCCATTTGAAATTGGGTTGTTTTTTGAGTGTTGAGTTTTATCAGTTCTGTGTTTTAGACGATAGCCGTTTCTTGGATATGTCATTTGTAAATATCTTCTCCTATTCGGTAGGTTGTCTTTTAGGTTTGTTGTTTTCTTTGCTGTGCAAAACCTTTGTATTTTGATGTAGTCCCAATATTTTATTTTTGCTATTATATCAGAGGGAGACTTCTTTTTAAAATTTTTATTTTTTATTTTTTTACTGTTATATTTTTGAGGGAGATAGAGAGCGCGAGCAAGCGAGCAGGGGAGGCTCAGAGAAAGAGGGAGACACAGAATCCGAAGCAGGCTCCAGGCTCTGAACTGTCAGCACAGAGCTCGATGTGGTGCTTGAACCCACGAACCATGAGATCATGACCTGAGCCAAAGTCAGACACTCAACTGACTGAGCCACCCAGGCACCCTGAAAATTTTTTAATGTTTGTTTATTTTGAGAGAGACAGGAGAGCATGAGTAGGGGAGGGGTGTAAAGAGAGGGAGACACAGAATATGAATCAGGCTCCAGGTTCTGAGCTGTCAGTACAGAGCCCAACGTGGGACTCAATCACTAGCTATGAGATCATGACCTAAGCAGAAGTTGGACACTTAATCATCTGAGCCACCCGGGCACCCCCTTGGAGGTACACTTCTCATTCACATGGGACCTCAGAGAGTGCCCACTGGGACTGAGGGCCAGTTGCCAAAGGCAGTAGCCTTTGTTAACACACCTTTTTTTTGGTTGGCTTTTTTCTCCCCATCTCATTTTTCTCATTCCCTCAATTGTCCTTCCTGACATTACCTTCCAGATAAATGGCCTGTGCTGAACTCCTAGCCTGCTCAGGGCCTGCCTTCCATACCAGGACAGTGCCTACCTAGCCTTTTCCCAAGGAGCATTTAAGGTAGAAGCAAGAGTATTGTATTCTTCCATATTAGAGCAAGAGAAAGATTGGTTTTGTTCACCACAGAAAAATAAAGAGAATAACTGACGATGATTTCTACCACATGTCATGGATATCAGAAGACTCCAGAGAAATCACAGGATGACAGATGTGTTCATTTGTTTTCTGGATCCTCTCCAAGTCTATGCATACATTATACCAGGTATCCTGCCTATATGAAAAAACAAACTCAAAAATACTGCAATGGGACAAAGAAATCTTGAGAAATTTTCCATATTGAAAGTGACTGGTGTTAAGTGTCAAGTAATGGGCCAAGCAGCTAGGGAGAAATCTTATATTATGCCTTGAACCCAGTGGGTACTTTTATATTTTTGTTGAATCATGCTTGAGGAACTTATATTCTAATTAAGGAGGCAAGACATGCACTCAGTGGTTAAATACTTCTTAAAGGTGTTATTTAATTAAGAACGGTAATTAACAGGATAGGTAGTAAATGCTTAGATTCTTTCCTCTTGGGTCGGGAGACTGGAGTGAGTAGAAGAAAATTAGAGAACTGTTTAAAAATGATCTAGTTTGTTCTATTGATTTTATAGAGGCTGAAATCAAGAATATTTTTGTCAGAGTCCCTTCTCCTAAATATACTTCTGTGAGTAAATCTGTATTTAGTGCTGTACTTGTAGCAGAAACCTCAAAGACTGGGATGTTACTAGGATTAATAGCCTAACCCTCTATATTTTCAGCCTTAAAATTTAAGAAAGTTAATTCTTATTCTTGTACTTGATGTGGGGTCTTCTAATGAGTCAGAAAAATATTAGAACTGACTATTAGCGTCTTGACTTTTTTTCTTGTGTGATTGACTCACCAGCAAAAATTAAATTAAAAAAACAACAACAACGGTATCCATCCCCTCCTGTGCTCTGATTCCAACAAGATAGTAAGCTTGATGGTTCTGAAATGCCCAAGCATTTCAGGAGCCAAGAGGGAAAGGAATTATGGGGGGGGGGAACCTCTGGATTTTGGGAGTGTTTGTGACTTGTTTAGAAGTAAGTATAATAGGATGGCTTATTTCACGTCCATATCAAGTCAAATCAGGCTCTCTCCACCAGTGGTTGGTATAAGGCTCTGTATCAGTTTTTATCCATTTTCCCTTGGGCTGATTCCAGGGCTTGTACCATCTACTACAAAAAAGATACAGATCTTTGGCCAGATTCACCTGAGGTACTACTGTGAGACTATGCGCTAGGGCCATTTAATAAATTAGCTCTCCTAGTGGTGTCCATACCAAGCTTGGCTGTGGCATTGAGTGTGGTCATGAATTTCGACATAGCTCCTGCCATCTGAGGACTTTACCTACAAGGTGCTGCCACCCATGGAAACTGCTGTCTCTTTGGGAACATGTTTTCATTTGGGAAACTAAGGCTGGACATCAAAGATATGTGGACCAATTATCCTCCTGGAATGTGGGCAGGAGAGGAGAACAGAATGCCTTTTTAGGTTTCTGCTGATGAGTTGATAGGAGGAGGAAAATAATTTAAGACATCCTTTAATTTTTCCATGTCGCTGGGATCCTCTTTTTCTGCAGAGTAAATAAGGGAAGTTGTGAGGTGGCCAGATTAGAGAAAAGCCTGATTACCAGAGTAATCAAGGTTTGATTGTTTGAATAGGGGTGTCTGGAGTTCTTCCTAAAAAGGATAGTGCATTTTTGGAGAGGGAATTGATGTGGTGAAATCGGTGTTTGAGGTGGTTTAACCTGGTGTTATTGAGACAAATTAGAAAGCTTGGAATTGTTTGTTAGATAGGGGGTGTTAGAGTAACTTTGGAAATGAGATGCCTGGTTGATAGCAGTATGATTAGAAAGAGATCCAGGGATGGATGGATGGGTGGATGGCACACTTTTGACTTACTATCTACTCTATCAGGTGCAGGGTGGGTAAGACCCACAAGGTTCTGTGGCATCTGGGTGGCTCAGTCGGTTAAGTGGCTGACTTTTGATTTCAGCTCAGGTCATGATCTCACATATTGTGAATTTGGGCCCCATACCAGGCTCTGCACTGACAGTGTGGAGTCTCCTTGGAATTCTCTCTCTTTCCCTTTCTCTGTTACTCCCCCATGTGTGCGCTCTTGCACTCTCGCTCTCTCTCTCTCTCAAAATAAATAAATAAACCTTAAAAAAGAAAAAGGCCCACAACGTCCCTACTGTCATGGAACTTCCCTTCTAGAGAGGAAGACAAATGATAAACAAATCAGGAATCAATAGGAATTTCAGATGATGATTCATGGTCCAAAGAAAAAGAGAAGGTGAGGTAATAGAAAATGACTGGAGGTAAGTGAGGATTTCTACTTAAAATTTATTCATTTTTTAGAGAGAGGGAGAGAAAATGAGCAGGGGAGGGGCAGAGGGAGAGAGGGGGACAGAAAATGTGAAGCAGACTCTGTGCAGATAAGGGAGAGCCTGATGTGGCTCTTGAACTCATGAACCGTGAGATCGTGACCTGAGCTGAAGGTAGACGCTTAACTGACGGAGCCATCCAGGCACTCTGGATTTCTACTTTATATTGATTGGTCAGCAGAAGTCTCTCTGAGGAGGTAACCTTTGAGCTGTAAGTCACCATCCCCCATTGTCTCTCCTATCCCCCCTCATCATGCATGAAGTCCAATGCACAAATGCATTCCTATTAGCATCCTCCACCAAGATGCTAACTTATCACACTATGTTATGGATATGCATCGGCTTATTTATATGGTCTGCCATACTATGATGAGGGTGAAGATTTACCTTACTTTATAACCCTGGCACCTAGCACTGTATTGGGCACATTGTCGGCATTTGGTAAAGGTGAGTTAAATGAATAAATGAACAAATGATTCAATTTACATTGAGAAAGAGTCTAAAGAGAGGGCAGTGGGTAAAGGATTGAGCTTTGGGAATCTTCCTAGTTGGGAAGGAGGACAGAAAGAAGAGGGCCAAGACTGGGGTCTTGTCACTTATTTTCTGTCATGCCTTGCCAGTTAGCACGTTATTCTATGCCCACCTCACATCTTTCTTCCGGTTTCTTCATCTGTGGGGGGGTTGAGGGATGGCAGAGCTTTTTACTGTGGTAGCCACCCATTATACCTTACATATAGTATGAAATATACAAAGATAATAATGTCACTCCTTTGTTTTTACTTCTTTAACATGGCTCCTAGAGAATTTAAGATTAGTATTTGGCTGACACATTTCTACTGTGTGTCACTTGTCTGTATCCTGTAGTAGTTAGATTAGCTTGATATGAGCCAATCACTTCTAAAATGAGTGCCACAGAGAATAATGGTAGCTATTACTTTATTTTCTTCCCAGCAATATAAAAACCTCCACACATTGAAAAATGGGGACCAAATAGGGCATCTATAACATATATTTTGGAGCTCAGGAGACCTGTCTCACTGCAAAATAAGTTTGGGAGACAGTGGTTTAATTTTTAAATGCATAAGTAATTTCTATCATTTCTATTAGAAGATGGCTTTCAGGTTCTTGGAGAAAGAAACCCTCATAATTTTAAACTAACAAGTCCCTTTTAAAGATTTCATTTCTGCTTTATTCCTGCTTTTTGATATTTCTGCCAGATGATAACTGTATGACATAAAGGGATATTTCCTTTTTTTTTTTTTTTTTAAATGATGGAGCACAATCCCCAAAGATGGAGTAAATGATGCCCCAGCAACCCGTCTTGTCCTGGCCTTGCATAAGTGATAGCACTAGGAAGATGCTTAAAGGAGAAAAGCAGATGTTAGACCCTCTCTTTTATCCTACCAATAACATTTTTAAGATGGAGCTCATAGTGCCCGGATGTTAAAATTCTTTCACAGACCCCAAATTATGAACGCATCATGTTGCTTTAATCCATTCCATTGCACAGGCTTCATTAGATGAAACACCCTGTCGAGCATCTGAAGAACAGTGGGATTATCACATTTCCCTTTGAAAATCCGGTAAAGACAAAATAAATAGTTAACAAAACAGAGTGAAATCAGTTTGCAGGTGTTCATAGGCAATGCAACCCCCGATAGAATTGGAGTGTCTCTCTCCTTCCTTGCAAAATGCTTTTTAAGCAGGCCAGAGAAATTCTTGAGGAAAAAGAAATCATGGGGTAAAAGTTGCTTTCCTCTCCTTTTGATGTGTTGCTAATTGCATTGTGTTGACTACAGAGACAGTGTGTCGGAAATCCGAAAACTTTATTTTGTTAAGCTTTACTTTTGACTCTACCCTGAGTGTGCCAATAACAGTTCTTCATCATCTCTATCTCCTAGAGTGTTGACTCAAAGATTGATTTTTTTTTTCTTGGCAAATCTAATTAACTATTTGAAGTATTTCATCAAGCGGTACCCCGTTACTACACACACTTGGTGGGTGGCTCTTCAAGATAATCTCAAAAACTCAGTTACATCTCAGCACTCTAAAAGTTCTTGTCTGGCCGGGCAATTTGAATTGTGTTATTAGTGTCTGCTGGAAATCATAATTCAATAAAGACTAACTCATTTAAAAATGTTTCATACTGGGCATGCATTAGGTAACAGGTAACTTAGGAGACCCAGAAAAATACACAAGCATTCAGGTCTGTACAGGAAATTGGAGTGCTAGCAAACAATTTCAAGGCAATTTTTTTGTATTTTTTAAGCAGCTGTAGCCAGATGAGGAAGAGAGTGTGTGTGTGTGTGTGTGTGTGTGTACGTGCTTATGTATACATACACACATTTAAATCGGAGACCCCAGTGTTGTTTGCTTTTGCTCCCCTTATATACTAGCATTTTCCATCAATCCCCAAATGCAAGCTGATGGATATAAAAAGAACCTCTATCAACATTTAAAATAATCATCAACAAGGGCCCCTGCATATTTCTTTGTATAATGCTTGTATTACCCTGGCTTCTCCCATAAATGAGATTGTATCCGTCTCTTGTTCTCTCTGTCTTTCTTTCTCTTGTTCCTTTTATGGACATAGGATTATTGCTATAGAAAATATGGTCATGCCATAGGGGAATGTACCTCCTGCTCAGGGTGTTTTTTTCAACTACATCTGCAGACTGCAGCTGCCGCAGCCTTTGAAAAAAAAAGTCTTGGTCCTTAGGAAACTGTAATTCTTGAAAAATGAATTCTTCCTCACAGAACACTGTACTTTTCACTGCTGTTTAGCACAGTCTGCCATTAGTCTTCTCTGTACTTTATTTGCTCCCCAAGTTCACCATCTGACATATGTAGGAATATTTAAGCAGCTTTTTTCCCCCAGAGAAGTTTGCTTCATCTTTGGAACCATGAGGCTTTCTTTAGACTTCACAGGACCCTTCATACTGTTCTCATCTTTTTTTCCTGTGTGCTGTTTATCGCTGCCCACTCCGACATGTCCCTCTTCTTTACGATGAGGCTTCTCACCCAGTTCTCTGTTCTCCTCCCAAACTGCATTGAGAAAATACCATCTTTTATCCCTGCACATGCCCTTCCTTTCTGCACCCCAAACCTCCTCATCTGTGTCAAGCTGAAATACAAATTTCTCTTTCATTTTTTATCACCCCACTACATTTTATCCTTTTACCAGTTGTAATTTCGTCCCTGGAGAGATGATGTTTTTCTGAAATCAGGGAAAAATAAAAATATACGTATTTTATTTAGGTACATTTCCCTTTTTTGTCCTCTAAACATTATTAGTTACTTGAAATGGAAGAGGAACACATCCTGATTTGATGAACATGAGGCTGAAGCCTGCACATAAATAAAAATTACGCTTGATGATTTGTCATAAAGACAATACATTCTTGTTTCTTGAACTTTTCTGTATGTATCAGAGGAAATCAAACTTGATTTTGTGATTCCCAACTCAAAGGTTAAAAAAATGGGTGTTTTTGGATACTGGTTAGTTCTTTCTTTTTAATCTTCAGAAACAAGTAAAACCAAATTATTGATGGCCCTGTAATAATTGTATGGGGATTTTTCCCAGTCTTTTAAAAATAAGAATCAAACTCAGAAAGAAACATACAGTCATACAGTTGTTGTTTTCTGGTTAGCGCAGATAACCATGCTAACATTCAAGATTCTTGTCAGTTAATGTTTTTTATGGGGAACTTTTGGTCCCTTTTCTTTTTAAGAATAATATAGAGAACACCGTTGGCATGTTGACATTAAGCTGTATTGGGGAAAGTGGGTCCCTACTCTCCACATCTGTTCAGTGTTTCTGTTGCCTTTCATTTTCTAAAGTGTTACATATGGAATACATATGTCTTTCTGTTCTAGTACCACAGGAAAAAAAAAAAAAGAAGAAATAAAAAGGAGAAAAATCACAAAGAAATCAATAAACACCTGTTATTCCCAGATCTGCAGTTATTTGGGCTCCAAAGTGCCTGCAGGCAAAGTTAGAACAAAAATCCAGGATGTCTATATGCCTTCATAGATTTCTCTTAGCCTGCATGAGAGTTTTTAAGTTTTATATTTATTGCATTTTGTTTCATCTTATTTTAGCCCAGAGTGGATCCTTCACCTTCTGTTATTTTACTGACCTGGGTTTGTTCTCTCCAATGTATATTTCCGGTTTCCCTATATGCTGTATTTTGTATTCAGCAAAGTGGAGGGCTTTTTTTTTTCTTTCTTAAACTGGCTCTAAATGTAACCTTGCTTTATCTGTTGCCATTTCCACAGCACGTTTCCTACGTTAGATTGCCCCCTGCTGCTTCTGGAACATTAAAAATAAAACTTGAAATAAATTATGTTTGGAGACCTACCATTATAGAAGTAGATATTCAGCGAAATACATTGGAACCTAATATTTAGAAAACAGGTTCAAATATAAGTAACAATTGGGAGGTGCTTTCATGTGTCATATGGAGGTTTTAAATTTGAGTGTATGTGTGCACATGCATGTGCACTATGTGCATGCTGGTAGATATTTCTCATATGCCCCTTTCCACTAAAAGTTAGCTGTGAATTACAAGACATTGTTTAAAATAATTATGAATCAGAGATGCCTGGGTGGCTTGGTTGGTTAAGCATTGGACTTCTACCCAGGTCATGATCTCAAAGTTTGGGAGTTTGAGCCCCACATGTTGGACTCTTTGCTGACAGCTCAGATCGTGAAGCCTACTTCAGATTATGTGTCTCTCCCCAACCCCTCCTGCCCCATCCCTGCTCTCTGTCTCTCAAAAATAAGTAAAAACATTAAAAAATTTAGAATAATTATGATTCAGATGGTCTACTTTTTCTTTTGTCTTTTATAGGCCATATAGTTCACACAAGTACATTCTTAATTGTACAATTATTTCCTTTAAAAAACCTATTTATTCTTAAGGGCAGGGACCATATCTTGTTTGTTTTGTGTCCTTTGTCCAGTGCCTGATAAATAAAAGATACCATTTCACTGGATTCATTCATTCAGCACAGAGAGTAGGATCACTCAGATTTAAGTCATAAAAACACTTTTTTTTTTTGTTGGATTTAGGATCCAGAAGAATAAAAATGTAGTTAACATTTTGACAGAAATAACTCCAAGGAAAGGTGCAGAAAATTTTTAGTAATCCCTAATGTTAGGGCAGACTCCACATTAGTGGCTTGTATTTTTGGCTTTCAGAATTTGCTTTCTTTTTATTGCTATTTCTGTCTTTCCCAGCTCACATTTTAGACATTGACTTGACCGTATATCCTGGGCATTCCTCCATGGCCCCACATAAATTCCTATGTTACTCATTCGATAGTTCGGTTACTAGAACTTGTCTGCATTCTCTGCTAAACCTTCTAAGTGGTTTGAGGGCAAGAACTCTGTCTGATTCATATCTGCATCCCACAGATTTCCATTTGCTATTAAGGAGTTGACATTGAACTGGGATTCAGATATTCTCCAAAAAACCACTAATTTTTAAAATCAGAAAAAAATGGAACAAAAATTTAGGTGTGGGTATCTAGTTTTGAGGTGCTCCAACTAAAAATAAAGGACAGCAATGAAGTATAAAATGAATATGGTGCCAAAGGCAAAGATGGGATAGTGGAATGAAAACATGAAATTGATCATGTTTGGATGTAATGTCTATCCTTCTTCCCCACCTGCAATCATTATAGCATCTCTATGTATACATCGTGACATTTCTTTTTCCATTTTCCCCCCAAAATTGAGCCCCACTGGGTCTGGCATTCCCACTAACCAGAACTATGACAGCTTGGTTTTTATAGCATATGAGCTATACAACTCCATAGTGGGCAGGAGGGTTCTTGCTTCTGTCACTTTGGTGGATAGAATTCAAATGTAACCTTTACTGTAGACTTTTTGCTTCCTTCTCATCCTTGGCCTGGAGAGGGTGTGAGTTCCTGGGGTAAAAGTATATATCAGATACTGGAAAGAGGGGCTAGTTCCCTCATACTGGTGTCTACTCAGGCAAGAAACATGCACCCTGTGCCGTCCCAGGGATGTCCTCTAACATCTCTGTTTTTTTAAAATAGTTTATTATCAAGTTGGTTTCCATAGGACACCCAGTGCTTCATCCCCACAAGTGCCCTCCTCCATGCCCATCACCCCCCATTCCCTTCCCGCCCAGTCTGCCATCAGTTTGTTCTCAGCATTCAAGAGTTTCTCATGGTTTGCCTATCTCCCTCTCCACTACTATTTTTCCCCTTCTTCTCCCCCATGGTCCTCCGTTAAGTTCCTCCTAATCCTCCTATACGTGCAAACATATGGTATCTGTCCTTCTCTGCCTGCCTTATTTCACTCAGCATAACACCCTCTAGTTCCTTCCATGTTGCTACACGTGGCCAGATTTCAGTCTTTCTCATTGCCATGTAGTATCCCATAGTATAGATAAACCACATCTTCTTGATCCATTCATCCGTTGATGGACACTTAGGCTCTTTCCATGTTTTGGCTATTGTGGAGAGTGCTGCTATGAACATTGGAGTACATGTGCCCCTATGCATCAGCACTCCTCTATCCCTTGGGTAAATTCCTAGCAGTGCTATTGCTGGGTCCTAGGGGAGTTTTAGTGTTAATTTTTTGAGGAACCTCCATACTGTTTTCCACAGGGGCTGTACCAGTTTACATTCCCACCAACAGTGTAGGAGGGTGCCTGTTTCTCCACATCCTCGCCAGCATCTAGAGTCCTCTGATTTGCTCATTTTAGCCACTCTGACCGGCGTGAGGCGGTATCTCAGTGTGGGTTAGATTTGTATTTCCCTGATGAGGAGGGACGCTGAGCACCGTTTCATGTGTCTGTTGGCCATCTGGATGTCCTTTTGGAGAAGTGTCTGTTCATGTCTTCTGCCCATTTCTTCACTGGATTGTTTTTCAGGAGTGGAGTTTGGTGAGTTCCTTATAGATTTTGGATACTTGCCCTTTATCCAATATGTCATTTGCAACTGTCTTTTCCTATTCGGTTGGTTGCCTATTAGTTTTATGGATTGTTTCCTTTGCCATGCAGAAGCTTTTAATCTTGATGAGGTCCCAGTAGTTCATTTTTGCTCTTGATTCTTTTGCTTTTGGTGATGTGTCAAGTAAGAAATTGCTGTGGTTGAGGTCAAGGAGCTTGTTTCCTGATTTCTCCTCTAGGGTTTTGGTGGTTTCCTGTCTCACATTTAGGTCCGTTATCTATTTTGAGTTTATTTTTGTGTATGGTATGAGAAAATGATCTAGTTTCATTCTTCTGTGTGTTGGTGTCCAGTCCTCCCAGCACTATCTGTTAAAGAGGCTATCTTTTTTCTGTTGGATACTCTTTCCTGCTTTGTCAAAGATTAGTTGGCTGTGCATTTTTGGGTCCAATTCTGAGTATTCTATTCCATTGGTCTATGTGTCTGTTTTTGTGCCAATACCATACTGTCTTGATGATGACAGCTTTGTAGTAGAGGCTAAAGTTTGGGATGGTGATACCTCCCATTTTGGTTTTCTTCTTCAATATTACTTTGGCTATTCATGGTCTTTTGTGCTTCCATACAAATTTTAGGATAGTTTGTTCTAGTTTTGAGAAGAATGCTGGTGCCATTTTGATTGGCATTGCATTGAATGTGTAAATTGCTTTGGGTAGTAATGATATTTTAACTATATTTATTCTTCCTATTCATGAGCATGGAAGGTGTTTCCATTTCCTTGTGTCTTCTTCAGTTTCCTTCATGAGTTTTCTATAGTTTTCACCATACAGATCTCCTGTATCTTTGGTTAGGTTTATTCCTAAGTATTTTATGTTTTTCTCTGCAATTGTGAATGGGATCAGTTTCTTGATTTCTCTTCTGTTGCTTCATTGTTGGTGTATAAAAATGCAACCGATTTCTGTACATTGATTTTGTACCCTGCGATTTTGCTGAATTCATGGATCAGTTCTAGTAGGCTTCTGGTGGAGTCTGTCGGGTTTTCTATGTAGAGTATCATGTCGTCTGTGAAAAGTGAGAGTTTGACGACTTCTTTGCCAATTCTGATGCCTTTGATTTCCTTTTGTTGTCTGATGGCTGATGTTAGGACTTCCAGCACTATGTCAAACAACAGTGGTGAGAGTACCACCTCTGGTTTTAGGAACATGCAAATGGGGCTTATAAACACTGTTGGATTTTTAACTTTTGCTGTCAAAATAGAATTTATTTTATTTTTTATTTATTTTTAAATATAATTTATTGTCAAATTGCCTTACATACAACACTCTCTGCTCGTCCCAATAAGCGCCCTCCTCAATGCCCATTACCCATTTCTTCCTCTCCCCTCCCTCCTCTCAGTTTGTTCTCTGTATTTAAGAGTCTCTTATGGTTTGCCTCACTCCTTCTCTGTTCGTAACTATTTTTTTCCCCTTCCCTCTCCCCATGGAATTCTGTTAAGTTTCTCAAGATCTATATATGAGTGAAAACATAATGATATCTGTCCTTCTCTGATTTATTTCACTCAGCATAATACCTTCCAGTTCCATCCACGTTTCTGCAAGTGGCATAATTTCATTCTTTCTTATTGCCAAGTAGTATTCCACTGTATATATAAACCACATAAAGAAGAGTTTATTTTAAAAAATCCCCTTGAGACACATTCTCCTTTGTTCCCAGACAAAAGTAATACGCATCCTGAAATTGCTTTTCTCATTATCTTGTCCCTTAAAAAAAACCACAACACTTATACCACTATGTGATATGTAGGCCTTCTGTCTTCATTAGCAATGTATAATACCTCATTCTTCCACAGTCTTGCCAGTTCCTGGAATCATCAGGCTCCCATATTTTTACCCACCTGGTGACATAAAATTGTTATCTTATTGTGGTTTCAATTTGCATTTCCTTGATTACTAGTGAGGTTGATTATCTTATATGAGTGTTGGCCACTTGTGTTTCCTCTTCTAAAAAAATGCCTGTTAACATCTTTTGCCCATTTTTAACTAATATATTTTTTGTCTTTTTCTTACCAATTTGTAGAATTTTATTAGATATTCTTGACATTAACTGTTAGTTATGAAGGTGCAATTTTTTTCCTCTTTTGTGTTTTTTTTCATTCCGTCAATGGTCTTATTTTTTTCCTTTATGTTACTTTTTGATGAAGAATGTTCTTAATTTTAATATATTCTTAGGTATCAATCTTTTGCTTTCTGGTTGGGATTTTTAGTGTCTAGTTTAAAAAACATCATTCCCTTGTTCCCTGGGTGGCTTAGTTGGTTGGGTGTCCAACTTCAGCTCAGCTCATGATCTCACAGTTTGTGAATCTGAGCCGCATATCAGGCTCTGGGCTGACAGCTTGCAGCCTGGAGCCTGCTTCAGATTCTGGGTCTTCCTCTCTCTCTCTGCCCTTTCCTCAATTGTGCGCTCTCCCTCTTTCTCTTAAAAATAAACATTAGAAAAAATCTTCCCCTATGCTGAAGCCATAAAAATAAATTCCCATAGTTATGGGACTTAAGAATTCTATTCTTCTTTTAAATTTTTAATGTTTTTATTTATTTCTGAGAGAGAGAGAGAGAGCATGAACAGGGGAGGGTCAGAGAGAGAGAGGGAGACACAGAATCTGAATCAGGCTCCAGGCTCTGAGCTAGCTGTCAGCACAGAGCCCGACGCGGGGCTCAAACCCATGAACCGTGAGATCATGACCTGAGCCCAAGTCGGATGCTTAAACAACTGAGCCACTCAGGTGCCCTGGGAATTAAAAATTCTAAAAATTAGAAATTGTGCTTTTCATGGTAAAATCCTTAACCTACCTGGGGTTGGTTTTTAGGTATGATGTAAGGTAGGGATCCAAACTCATTCCCCGCCCCCCCCCCAACACATGGACAGTCAATTAACCTAGCATCATTCATAAAATGGTCCATCCTTTCTTCACTGATCTATAGAGCCAGCTCTGTCATCCATCAAGTTTTCATAAACATGGAAATCTGTTCTAGGCACTCTTTTGGGCTCCACTGTTCTCTTATCCATCTCCTGCCTTTATGGGTTCTCTTTCCATTCTATTTCCCAAGACTAAGAAATAATTGGCCTTGAAAAACAGAGCCAGTGTTGGCATCGCCGTTTGTGAAACCACCTTAATGTACAACATAGAAAGAAATAGTTGGGAATCTATTTCTTTGTGTTACTATATGTTTGTGGCAGCTTTTTTAAAGGCATGTGTTCATGTGTCTAGTGCCAATATAAGTAATTTTTGTTATCCAAGTCCTTGTGTCAACCATTCAGTTGGTTGATAGTTGAGACTCTTGAGTTTTTGTCATTGTGATTTAGTTTCCTAAGTTGGCCAGATAGAACTCTTGGATTTTGCTTTTTTATATCTTATGAAGAAAATCACATTGAAATAAATAATACTGCTTCTCCTACTGAAAATTCAGCACAATCTCATTTTAATGCTGATATTGAACAATGAGTGTAACACCTTTTTTGTAGGCTTACCTGGTATAGGGGACACTTGGTGGCACATGATTTGATTGATTTGAATCCATGTAACAGTAAGATTGTTTTTGTTTTTACCATATATAAAGCTATAGAGGAAAGAAACTTCAGATTTTTGGGGGGGGGGGAAGATTTCCTAAAAAATGAATATTTCATTAAAAGATCCATATGGTTTCTCACAGTATACACAAAAATAAACTCAAAATGGATAAAGGACCGGAATGTGAGATAGGAAACCATCAAAACCCTAGAGGAGAAATCAGGAAACAACCTCCTTGACTTCAACTACAGCAATTTCTCACTTGACACATCCCCAAAGCCAAGGGAATCAAGAGCAAAAATGAACTACTGGGACCTCATCAAGATTAAAAGCTTCTGCATGGCAAAGGAAACAATCCATAAAGCTAATAGGCAACCAACAGAATGGGAAAAGACAGTTGCAAATGACATATCGGATAAACCAAAATCTTTAAGGAACTCCCCAAACTCCACTCCTGAAAAACAAACAATCTAGTGAAGAAATGGGCAGAAGTCATGAACAGACACTTCTCCANGAGGGAGGCAGACCATGAGAGTCTCTTGGATACTGAGAACAAACTGAGGGCTGATGGGGGTGGAGGAGAGGGGAAGGGGGATGATGGGCATGGGGGAGGCACTTGTTGGGATGAGCACTGGGTTTTATATGTAAAACAACTTGACAATAAGCTATTTAAAAAATAGAAATAAAAACAGAAGATAAAGTAAAAAAATAAATAAAAGATCCATATGGGTGATTTCAGGAGTATTTCTCATTTGGATCTTAATGAAAGTCATACATTTTTATTTCAACTCTGTGGTAATCTACATACATATACTTGTATTTATTTTTTTATTAATATTTATTTAAAATTAAAGGTGACTATGGGATCCAGACATCTCAATGGTCTAATGTAATCATAAAATACTCAGTGATGACTCTCTAAGATAGTATGAACCAGGATTTCATTGCTATATAGTAATATTCTCTTAAATCATAGCTGTGTGTGTACAGATACACCCATACAGGTTTCAACAGATTATGGACTCCATGCACTGTATATATTCTATAAAAATTTATGTACTGATTTTTGTAACTTGATGTACCTCTTGACCTAAGAATTGAATTTAATTATTTTTGCTTGCAGAAGAGAGTAGTTTTTCTTTCAAAATTTGTTTTGTTCTTAATTTTTAAATATAGTATTTGTTACTCTGTTTTATTGATATCACAACTAGCCTTATTTTGGGAATAACAGTTTTTTTAAGGATGGTACCGGGGTGCCTGGGTGGCTCAGGCTGTTCAGCGTCTGACTTCGGCTCAGTTCATGATCACATTGTTGGTGGGTTCGAGCCCCGCATTGGGATCTGTGCTGACGGCTAGCTCAGAATCTGGAGCCTGTTTTAGATTCTGTGTCTCCCTCTCTCTCTGACCCTCCCTTGCTCACGCTGTCTCTCTCTCTCAGAAATGAAAAACAAAAACAATACAATACAAAAAAAAAAAGGAACAGTACCATCATGACTCCATGATATCTGACTTAGAAGCCATCAAAGAAGAAAAATAACCAATTGCTGGGTATTAAGGAATCTAGATTTATATACCTACTACAGGTGCTGCTGTTCTGGCCTACATTCCTTTCTTTCTTAAATGCATCCCGTTACAATAAGGGAATCTAGCCAAAGCACTACTGTGAGTTACTTTTTAAAGTAAAGCAAAGCACCAGACACTACTAAAACCATGTCTGAATTACTTGGAACATAAACTGTTAAATATATTATGTTTCTTCTAAACGGCTCAGTTTTTCTGAAAGAGTGTAGATGGAAGAAGTCTGTAGTTGGAAGCTTTGTATAAAGGTCAAGAAACAGGAGCCCAGTCTGGCCTGATATTTCCGGGTTCACGTTTTGAGGTCCTTTGTATTATTAAGAAAAATGCAGATTCAAACATTGTTCTCAAGGGGTGGTCTCTGAACCAACAGGATCAGTGTCACTTGAGAACTTACCTGAAATTCCGATTCTCAGGCCTCACCCTGGACTTCTAATCACCAGTTTATATTCTTTGAAGCTTTGGACCCTTTTGTTACCTGGTGTCTGAGCTCATGCTTTGGCCTCTCATTCAGATTTTATCATTGCAGCAAATTAAGGCCGATTTCACCTTCAGCAAGAGATTGGAGGACATTGCAAAAAATCTAATGTGGCCAACGTCATTCTAAGCAGTTGTGCGGCTTTTCCTCCTTCTGTTTCTTATCGTTCTTCTCCCTTCCTCCTCTACCTCTTCTTCCTGCTTCCTTCTATTTCTTCTTTCCATTTGATCTATTCCTTCCTTCTTACCTATACTTCCAGGTCTTGGATTGCCCATAGGTTGACTTCTTTGACCTGTTGAGAAGTCCACGACTGCCAATAGGGCTAGGCTTGCCATGAGTCTTCCCTAGATATCCCACCCTGAAATGTCAACTCCACTAACTCATACTTGGAAAGGGCTTGGCCCATGAGAAAAGAAATGGATCCCACACTCCAGAGGGCTTGGTTCTATAATTCCTTTAAAATTTATCTGGTTTTAATTTTTCCATCCTCCATCTTGGAGCTACTCATTCATAGAACAGTGTTATTATGAAGCACCTATCATATACTGTGTACATTGTTCCCACTAGTTCCAAGACACAGTCTGTGCCCTCCAGTCTAGTAGGTGATAAAGGCAGTGGAAAGGACAATTAAAATGCAGACTGATGATTATTACCACTGGGAGAATTCTGGGCAAATCTTGAGGATGTTATTTGCACTGGCCATGCTTTCACTGAAATTGAAAATAGGACTCCACTCTTTTCTGAAAGAGCTTATCTACTTTGCTCAATGCTGGATATTTACTGGATGTCTTTGAAAAGGCCCTAATGATAGGCTTTCTAAGCTTCAGAGTGAATTTCCAAGTATTTACTTGGCTAAAAGTAGCTTATGAACAGATTTTTCTCTTGTCACTTTGGCACACACGGGGGAGTACTCAAATTCTGAAGAGGCATGGAAATGGTAAATAATGAGGTCTGAATGAAAAGCTTCATTGTGGTTGAATTTTAAAAGCATTTTGTTTAATTTATTAACAAGCCTGAATTTGTTCAGATCCACAAACATTTGTAAGAAGGGGGAAAACTATTTTGGTGAAATAAAGTATTTTTCTGGAAGGTATTTTTAAAAGAAAAGGACTGAATCTGATAAAAGCTAGTGCTGGTAGCTCATCCAGTGCTCAAGGGACAACTTTGCCCTAACTTGGTTTATTGTAGGAAAAATAAATTTCTGGACCTATTAGTATACTGTTATAGTGGTTGGCAAGGTTGTGAGCAGTCATGGAAATCAGGGAAGACAGTCTGAGGACCTTTCTTTTTGTGGCTGACACATCTCACACTGGTTACATGGCCCTGCTTATTACCTGCCCTGTAATTTCATGAAGCCTAAGCAACCTAAAGATAAAATATCATTGTCAACATGGCAAGATTTTAGAGTCACTTGTTCATCTTTTGACAGAATGAAGAGGGCCCATACTCTAAACAGAGAAAGTTTTCAGGTTTCAGCAATGAATGAATTCTTTTATTGGCTTTAAAAGCTTTGGGATTAAAAGATGCTCATGTTACATTGAAATAGGTTTACAGGATGTATGAGAGACAGGATGTTAGGAACAAGAAAAATCAGCTGCATATTTGGATAATTTTCAAATAAATGGAAATATCGTTCTGGGCTTGTTTTATTTCTGGTGATCATGGTCTGCCATTTCTGAATCCTCTATAATTCACTGAGGATTTTACTCATTACCCCCATCATTTGGACCATTTGTTTTGCTGAACATTGTAGGCAAAAGCTTCTTCATAAAGGTAATGCCATTCAAGGTCAACTTAGCCAGAGGCAGAATTTCCTGAGTCTTGCAGGATCCAGAAAACTCCTTTCCTCCAAATAACCCTACTTTATTTATAACATCTGTTGCTATTCCCTGAATTTTTTGGTCAGTGAGTCCTTTCTCTGGTTTAGCAAATACCATGAGAAAAAAATGCAAATTGTTATCAGTCATACATGTAGTAATGCAAATAATTAAGATTATTAGTAGTAGGATAATTTGTAGCAGAAGCTTCCTTTAGAATAAATCAGGCTCAAGTGGGTGTGATAGGATGCTATAGCATTTGGGAATGCAAGAAGGGAAGGTAGGAAGATCACATATTAGTGACTTAATAGTTGTTTTTTTTTTTTTAGCTTCACCTCATTTACTGACCTACAATATTGAGACCTTCATTGTTTGATAGTATAACCTCCCATTGGAGCATAAGCTTTGCAGAGCAAGTTCTATTCATTCACTGGCATTTGTCAAGCAACTAGTAGCAGCATATAGTATGTGCTCAATAAACGTGAATAAATTAATAACCTTGTATACAAGAGCTACCCTAAAAATGTTTCTCTCTATATTGCTAAAGTAATATGTTCAGTTAATTTCTAGGGTCCTGTTTTTATTTTTTTTTTTAAACTCCATCCCTCAAATGACTTTTAATAAGGTTCACTATACCAGGTATAAGTAGTTTCTCCCCCTCTACTTCCCCTCCCCACAAAAAAATTAAAACACTAAATATCAAGTGTTCTAGTACCTAAACAAGCTTATTACGGGAATCAGTCAATCAAGTATTATTGCCTCCATATTGTGTGCCCAGGATTTTCTTTTTTCTAGAAGAGGCCAATCTGTTAATACATATTTTACTTTTATACTTAAAAGAACCCAAGGCAAGCAATTAGGACTTTTACTGTTCAGGGATGCAAATATGCATGATAAATAATAGCCATCATTTTAATCTTTCAGATTTTATTTTATGGTTGCATTATGACCATTTGTCTGATGTATTTAATTTTCTAAATTTCTGTTACATGAAAAATGGAAACTGTATTGATTTAACATCAGAAAAATGTACAGCAGTTAATATAAAAAAGGCGGCATCTAATTTTGTTAATAAACTGTAAATGGTAAAATGACATACAGTTTAGATTTCAAAGAATTGAGAACCCACATTTTTGAGTAACATTGATGGTGTAGTTTTAGTTTTGGCAGCAGCGTAATTGTATAGTGTGATATTTCTCCTTTATTGTTTCTCAGAGTAAGCTTGAAATGTTACTACAATATGGGTGATTTTGCCCTGGTGAAGTGTGCACTGAGCAAGGGGGACCTAATGTTTGTATTACAAAGGTAAGCCTTGCAGACATTTGTAAGACTAGACACTCTGGTCATAACTACCCTTAACCCTGACACTGAAGGGTTATTAATGTCAAATGACACTAGTGTGCCATTACATATCATGAATTCAAATGTATTTTGTTCTTTCTGATTGTCTCCAGAAGAACAGTAAATTTTAGTATTTAACTCTGCAACCTAATGGCCTGTGTTTGACTCCTGATGTTCCATTTATGAACTGTGTCAGCTTTACTTAATCGTCCCATGTCTCAGTTCCCTCACCTATAGAATGGGGATAATTGGATCAACTCTAGAGTGGGTCTGAGGATTACATATGTTAATACAAATAAAAGCTTAAAACAGTGACTTGCTATGGATAGATTAGGAATATTCTTGTCTTTAGAAATTTTAGCTCTGAGGAAATAGTAATATAAGAATGCTATGTACAGGGTTAGCTCATGAACAAAATAAAATGACATGTCTGGTGTGTCATGTCTGGGAAGAGTTATTAAAGGTTGAAGTAAGCACAGAAGCTTTCAAGGTAAGAAAGGACGTGGATCTCCATGTTTGACAGTGCACAACCTGAGTTGGTGAGGGATGAGGCCAGGTAAGAGAGTGAGGACTGAATCCTGAATGCAAGATAGCTAGTGGGCTGTTGCCTTGATAATCCTGGGAAACCCTAAAGGATTTATATTGGAGAATGACATGCTGAAATAAGTTTTGAGCAACACCACTGTGGCTAAAGTTCAGAGAGAGGATTGGAGAGGGCTTGACCTGTGCAGGAAGTGAGGGAAGAGGCTGGTAAGTGGAAAGAGTGATGACGGTCTGGATGAACCAGGCTGTTGGGCCATTGGGGATAGAGAAATGGACAAATTTGAAATCCATAAAGAAGATGGAATCAGTAGCATCTAGTGATTGCTTCCATATGGTGAGTAAGAAAGAGATAAGAGTTGAGGATGATGGCCACATTCCAAGCTGTGGTTGACCAGAACATGGCCCATCTCTTTGACCTGGTAACCAGTGTTGTGGTGGGCTTGGAGGCTTCAAGGAGTCATGTGGTCAGATGGAGCTGCTGCCTGGGGTGAGACAACATCACAGGTGAAACTGAAGTGTTGGGTCATAGCTGGAGGCGAGGAAAGGTTATAGAAGCAATGGGTGTGTGCTGTTAAACATAGCAGATGAGGGCAAATCTGGGGCCAGTGTCCAGAACAGTGCAGGATGTTGCCTTCACACTCTCAGGGTTTCATGTAGCAGTAAGCAGAGTTTTAATTTTTTTTAACCTAATATGACTCTTTTCTAGTGAATATTGTCCCCAGAACAGCCCCCTAGGCTTTAAAGGCCCTGGGCAATTCCAAACCTGTGTTGATTCTCCCCTTATCTGCCCTGGGGCCTTGTTTCTCACATTTAAGGGTTGTGTTTGTCCTTGAGGCAAATTGGAGGTCACCTTGAATCTGAGATTATCTTGGGCTCTTACCTCAAGGTTCGGAAGATGCTTTTTTCCCCACTGAGACAAGCGGCCCTGAGAAGCTAAATCAGAGAGTTCTTAAATCTTCTTCGTCAGTGCCCCTTGGGACACTCCTATTCCTCAGTCCGCAAGGTGCTGAAACTTGAACCTTCTGCATTTTAGCTATGTGTTCTGCAAGCTTAGCTCGAGAGAGGAGTTAGGTTGAATTCAGCTAATTAATAAATTAATTTTCTCATTTCACAAAGTTCAAGTTTGATGAAGCATTCCCAAACTTTTACGATAAAATACAAGCCGGCGCACATGGTGAATTACAGTGCCCGTGGGCAGGAATAAAAAAATGTTGTTCAGAAACGGGCAATCTCATCTTTGATGAACCAGCTAAGAATGATAGAACTGTTAATTTATGTGAATGAAATGTGAATCTTTTTTTTCAGTTTGTTTAATATTAGAAATTCAAGAAGAGGAGGATTCAAAGCATTTCAAAATATTGGAAACCTTCTTAAGGTGATGATTACAGCAAGCCTCATTGAAAGTAAACAGAGCTCTCTTGCTTCTTCAGTAGACAAACTGCAGTGGAGAGAATGAAATTAGCACTGAAAGTATTAAAATATTGATAGCAATCATTCCATGTCCACGCTCTGCCAATTAATAATTAATTTTACCTTGAAGGTAACTGTAAGAGTCAGACTTTTTTATCCCCATGCTTTTACTTGGCAAGAATACTTGACTTCCCCCTCCCCTCCCCCCCAATGTTATCAAGTCTCCAGCAAATAATTCACATTTTGATGTGGTTTGTAGGTGGAATTTCTTCTGTGTGACTTCCTAAAATGAAAAAAAAGTTAGCTGTGAACGGTTTAGAGAAGGCATTAAGTTGGTTGTCTCTCTGATTTATATGTGGTGTTGGTGGATTCTTTTTAAGAAAAATTTTTAAGCTTGTTTATTTTGAGAGACAGAGAGCAAATGAGCAGGGTAAGAGCAAGGAAAGAGGGAGAGAGTGCTAAGCAGGCCCTGTACTGTCAGCACAGAGCCCAGTGTGCGGCTTGAACTCATGAAATGTGAGATCGTGACCTGACCTGAGACAGAGTCAGATGCTTAGCTGACTGAGCCACCCAGGCACCCCTGTCAGTAGATTGTTAATGTGTCATTGCCACTTAGGTATAATCTCATAGTATACCTGCTGTTTTCAAAACTTGCTAGGGTCGTATGCAAAAGTGGAAGGGGATGATCTTTGTCCTCTGCATGCTGATGATTACAAAAGGGCTATCGATGGTTAGAAAATAGATATTTTTCTCATCAAAATAAAGCAACATCCTTCACTTTGTATGGCTTTTTGTTTGGGTAAGAGAAGTTTGCATTGAACTTCTCCCGTATCAGGAGAGAACAACCTTCTTGCTATGATGGTATTTTGGACTTAAAAGAGGTTGTGCTATCTAAGTGTTGATCTTATCTTTGTAGTTGGTTAGCAAAAACGGTGTCCGAATTTGTTTTATACACAGAATAGTTATCTATTCAGAAGTCCTTTGGAATAATTTCCGTGTGGTTTTTTTTTATTTTGATAAATACAAAGTAGCTAAAATATTCACTCCTTTTCTCAACTATTTGCTGAATGCATGGTATGTGCCATTCTAGATGAAAGCAGACTTAAAACCAGTTCATATCACACTAAGAAGGTTATCAAGAATAGTATTGTTTCTCATTTTCTAAGCCAGGATAAGACATTCCTGGCCTTTGGACCTTATACCAAAATGTTTCCCCTTTTAAAACCACCTAAGTGGTTTAAGTCTAATTAAGAGGATAGACTTAATTACTTTGATTATATATACTCAATATATTTTAGAGTTTTAGAGTCATTGCTCATGCCAGGATTTGGAAATGTTTTCTTTAAAAAAACTTGCCGGGGTGCATGGGTGTCTTAGTTGGTTACATTGTCTTCTGGTCTTCTATCTCCCTTTCCCCCCTCATGCTTTCTCTCTCAAAAATAAAAAAATATTTTAAGAATTATATATATCTATATGTCTATGTATATATTTTTAAAGATCTTCTTATGTGCAGGAACAGGAAAAAACGTAGTTGTCCTAAGTGACCCTGTTGAAGTGTTGGCAAACTGCACCTCCCGGAGAGCCCTGCCCACGATTTTGTTGATGTGGAATGTGCTGTCTTCCCAGCTTACTTCAGCCCCAGCTTTGTGTAGTCACACAACTGTTCAGCAGTGCTTTCTTGACTTTATTTCAGTTTTGGTGCCTCAGCTCTAACCTGACCTAGACAACTCAATCTGTTTGTTACTACCCTAGTCTATAATGAACAATTTTTCCAGACTCTTAATTGCAACAAAAGACTTTCAAGCATTGATTTCTTTTTTTTTTTTTTTTGAATAAAGAGGAACAGATGGGAGTACTTTTATTTGGGTGACTATGTGAATGAAAGTGAGGCTACTGATTAGGCTTCATAAGCCACCACCCTATTTATTATTAATAGGATTTATGTGGCTCACAGGGTTTCTACCAACTCCTGTTCTACTGATCCAGTGGCATAAGTGGTGAGATCCTTGCCAAGGAGTTAGATACTTCTGGTTTTCTCTAGTCACACATGAGGTTCATATGGTCATGCCAGTAATTTAATTTCTACAATTGTAAGGTCAATAGGCATTGTTACTTGTGAAATGTGAGCCAGAAATTATAATAGCCTTCAGATGGATTTTATTTTGCTCTTTATAGTTACTCAAGGGGAGAGAGAGTACCTGTGAAAACAAATATGTACCAGCATAGTGTAGGATTTATCATTTTTTCCAGATTAGACAGAAAGCACACTTAGAGGTTATTTTTATTGGTGACAGTAGGGTTCCCAGTGTAGGTTGACAAGAAACACTATAATGTTTTATATTCAACCTTTCAAAACCCTGTTAATTATGCATAAGATAATACTCTTCAATAACATCAGGAGTAGACAAATGAAATCATTAGTTTTATATTCCATAGCCCCATGCACATCTATTATAACTGCATTTGAACGCCTCCACCCCCATTTCTCAAAATCACTTTTTCATACCTATAATGTGATATCATAAATGAATATGAACAGTATTATATAGTAGATAAGACTGTATGAAAAAGACCTTAGCTTTTGAAAATATAAACCTCTTTTGTTACTTGGAAGGGACAGTTTGCTGACAGCCCATGCCCTGATCAGAGTTTGAGGAAGACTTAACCAAACACAACTATGAAAAATCCTAACATACTCCTCAGTATGTGGAAGGAGAGATGTTGGTCAACCATTTACCATTGTCTTCATTTCATCACATAGTACCTCTGACAAAAATGGCATGCATTCCAACATGCTTAACATGCGACCGTGGCAGCAACAGTGTAGATAGAAGTGGATCTTTGTGATGGTTTGGCTTGGATTATGAACTCTAGCTGGAGAAAGGGCTTCAGGCTTCCTGCAAACCCTCAGTATGATGGGATATCCAGGGTGTATCTGCATATTTCTTCAAGTTGGAAGTGTTCTAGAGAATTATTTTGAAAGGTAAGAGAAGAAATGTACAGAGCACATTTAAAATGACTTTGTAAAATGATATGATTTGGCCAAATGCACATTATTGTAATTTAGCCAAGATAGGTGACCAATTGAATGTTCCCGGAACTGTAATTGTCTACATGCTATTTGCAAGACCCTTTTTGATAGCGGTAGCAAAATGTACCTTTTTCTTTCAATATCCATTTGGTTAGGAATGCATCCATTACATATAAATGATGACTGACTGACTCTCTCTCTCAGTTAATGTAAATACAGGTGGAGGTAATTTCCCTATTTTTCTTTTTTCCCTATTTTTGTCCATTTTTTATTTTGTTACAGAAGTTATTTTAAATATACTGTTGTTTTCTTAAAATTCATTCTAAACCATGTATTTGCTTAAAAATGAAAGGGAAATATATTTTGAGAAAGACAACCATATCCAAATAGAGGTAGTTCTAGGTATGTATTTTATAGCCAGAATTTCAAAACATAGAAATTTCAGATTTCTAATTTTTCATTATTAAAAACTGGTTAAACTTTTAAAAACTCCACTTTGCTGACACAAACCAGAAGCAATTAAAATATAAAAAATAGTTATCATAAAAAAAAATATCATAAAAAAAATATATAAAAAATAGAATCTTATACAAAAATGGTACTTTTAAACTGGAAAAAATCATGATTTTTGCATTGGTAGATACAATGGTACTTTTGCTTTTTAAAGTTTATTTATTGTGTATGAGAGAGAGAGAGAGAGCAAGCAAGAGCAGGGGCAGAGGGGAAGAGAGAGGGAGGGAGGGAGGGAGGGGGTGGGGAGGGTGAATCCTAAGCAGGCTCCATGCTGTCAGCACTTGGAGCCAAACGTGAGACTCAGGCTCACAAACTGTGAGATCATGACCTGAGCCAAAATCAAGAGTTGGATGCTTAACCAACTGAGCCATCCAGTCTCCCCACTGGTAGTTTTGTTGCATAGTTCTAGAGTATAAATCAATGGTCCAATTGATAGAAAGGGATTTTCTCTTGTCTATGAATTCAACTATTAGTAGTAAATGTTAAATACATCTTCTCATTGAAATACTCTTTATTGGATAAAATAAAGTAAAATAAATGAACAAGTAATATTTGTAAGTTCTGAGTTGTATCATACATATTAGACCTGGATGTAGATGTCTGTTCTCTCCAGTGCACAGAACTAGTTAGGTTTCTAACTTAATTCTGCCTCTACTAGGTGTTTGTCATTAGGCAAGTTATGTAAGTATCTCTGTGCCTCAGCTTCCTCATACACAAAATGAAGGAAAAACAGTATTTTCCTCTTATAGTTCTTATAAAGATTAAATGATATAATACATATATCTTGTAGGAATTCCAGTAACATGAAGTGTTGGTTATTCTCAGTTATGCTATATTAACAAAGTACTTAATTATAAATGCATGTATTTTTTCAAATTCTAAAAATATATTTTTATTTAAAAACGTTGGAAAATGCAGGAAGATATAAAGAAGGTAATAAAAATCACTCATTCCCCACAGAGATAATCACTATTACATTTAGTTATAAATCATTTCCTTCTTGGCAACTCTACTTTTTGTTAGCATTTGCCTAGCATTTATCAGTTTATTTTTAAGCTTTCAGTGCTACTTTATGGTATCTTCCTAATAAGCAACTTATAACTGGACTTTAATTATGATATAGTTCGAGAGTCTTTGTCTTCAAAAAAGACAGTCTAAATCCTTTGCATTTATTGTGGTAATGGAATGGATACTTACAATTTTTTCGTATCTTTGTTTTCTGTTGAGCATTTTCCCCTTTGTTCTTGCTTTTAGTGGAATTATTTGAGTTTTTAATCTCCCCTGCAGATTTTTTCCCACTTACTCAATTTGTAGTTGACATTCTATCTCAATTCTTGTAATATTTACCCTAAAATATTTGACCTGCATACTAAACTGTAGATTATCCTAATACAGTGTACAGTTGATGAAAAATCCTATCCTGTTATTAAATAAAACAGTAATCCTAGAACCTAAACACTTCTTTCCTGTTTCATTTTACTATTATCAAGAATTTAATTATGATTAGAAACACTGCAAAATGAGTTATTTTTGATAGAGATTTACCAACACATGTTACTAATTTCTTTGCTTGCTATTATTTCTTACATCTCATTCATTCCTGTGGGATTCATTTTTATTCTGATTGAATCCTTCTGTAGTTTTTTTCAGAGGGGTATGTGCTTAGTAAGTTCTTAGTTTTTATGTCTTTGGCAGTTTTGTTTGAAGTATTAGGTGATTATGTAGCTGGGTATGGAGTTCTAGGTTATGTTATTTTTTCTTAGTATTTTGAAGTTACTAATATTTGTGCATCTATTGTTGTTGCTGATAGTACTCATATTGATTTGATATTGTTGATCCTTTGCAGATAGTTTATCTCTTGCAGCTTTCACAACTGTTTCTCCTTTTTCTTGGTGTTTTATAGTTTCAGTACAGTGTTTTAATTGTGGCTTTGGTTTTATTTAGTCTAGGAGTTGATGAACTCTTACTATTCATTCATATCTTCAGTTCTGGAGACTTAAAAGTATCTTTCTTTGTTCTCTTTAGTGTTTTCTTCTCAGATGACTATCATATGCTGGAGTTTTTCATTCTCTTCTTTCTGTTTCAGTTTCTTTTTCATCCTTGGTATATTTCTAACTTTCTCTGATACCTTCTAGGTTATCCTTAGATTTATCTTCTAGTTTACTAAATTCTCTTTGTCTTTGACTTATGTGATCTTTAACTCATCATTGTTTTGTTCTCCACTGGTAGACTTTTAATTACAGAATTCTTTTTCAAATTGTCCACTTTTTATAATACCTTGTTTTTGCCACCTGGGATCTATCATATATTTTTTTTAATCTGCTTGACAGTTATAAATGTTTATTTCAAATTAAAAAATTGCTTTAGTATCATAAGTTATTTGATGATGACCTTTTGTTTCATTTGTAAACTTTGATAGCATTTGATTTCTTTGCATTCTTTGCAGTCTTTTCTGTGGGTTCATCAGTAGTGATTATATTTTTTATAGGCTATGTGCTGGATTGTAGAAGCATCATTATGGGACAGTTTCGTGCTTTACTCTGCCATGGATGTATGAGTTCTCCACCTTAGGACCACCTTTTATATTGAGTTCAAAGTTTGCTTATGGCTCAAAGAATTTTACACAGTGCTTGCATACCTTACAGTGTAAGGAGTTAAAATGGTGATGGTTGACCCTGCTTCTTATCCATACCTGGAAGTAAACCTTGTGTTTAGGCTGGGGGTGGATTTTCCAGTTGCAGTTTGCCCTTTGGTCTAGCTTCGTGGTGGAAGCTTAGGACTTAAAATCTTGATTCTGTATAAGTGCCAAAACCTACATCCACCTCCTCCTGAGGGCACAGTGGATTTATTTCTGCCTCTTGGAAATGTGTTTTTCTTATTTTTAAGTCTAACTGTGTACTTGAAAATTTTTCTTCAAATTTTATCTAGAATTTCTAGATGGGTTAGAAGTGGGAAGAGAGTTTTCACACCTCAGATCAATCTGCTATGTTGGCTGAAATGGCCTCTCATTTTTTATTTTTCTTTTTATACAATTGGAATTCTATATATAACCGTTTATTAATTTGTTGCCTCTAAGAATTAATCATGGGCCTTTAACCATTAATAACCTTCTTTTTTTTTTTTTTAATGTTTTATTTATTTCTAGGAGAGAGATAGAGACAGCATGAGCAGGGGAGGGTCAGAGAGAGAGGGAATCACAGACTCTGAAACAGGCTCCAGGCTCTGAGCTGGCTGTCAGCACAGAGCCCGACGCGGGGCTCGAACCCACGAACCGCGAGATCATGACCCAGGCGAAAGTCGGACGCTTAACCGACTAAGCCACCCAGGCGCCCCCCATTAATAACCTTCTAAACCATGACTCTTCAGTAGTTGGTTTCCATAGAACGGATTTATCATTTATCTAGGTGCTTCTTATTGTTGCATGTTAAGTTATTTCTAATTTTTCTTTCTTTTCTTTTTTTTTTGCAATTATAAGTTACACTTCCATGAACATAGTTATGTATATATCTTTGTGAGCATCTCTGCCAGGGGTACTTTATTAAAGGTGGAAGGATTAATGTATATCAGGGTAGGATCTAAACAGTTGGAAAGGTTAAAGAGGAATGGGAACTATAATAGATCTATCACAAAATTTTGAACTTGAGGAAAAAACACAATAAAATGGTAATAGGAGGAGAAAAGTGCAATCATGGGTTAGAAGTGTTTGCCATTATAAACTTCAAATCTTTTTGTTCATTCAGAAAACAAATCTTTATAACCTTATGTTGAATATTGGACCTAATGGGTTGGGATGGGAGATAAAAACAAGGTGGTTTCTGTTCTTTAGAAGAATATAGGCAAACTCTCAGTGAAGATAAATTGAACTCCAAGGAACTCTAATAAAGTGGTAGGCATAAGAGAGTGATGGAGGTAGGCACACCCAGGTGATACACATGAGGAAAATTTTGCTAGGGGCTTTCTTAAAAAGATGTATTCATGGTTACAAGGGAAAAAAGATGAGATGGTTCTTATCTCACCGCCCACTGTTGGGGTCTGGATCTTGCACTTGGAACTTCTCCCATCATCCTGCCATCAGCCTTTGGATGAGGTCAGACAAGGAAGAAGGCAAAACTAGGAGGGAGGGAGGGAAACTGAAGGTTGCCCTACTTAATGCTGTGGTGATAAATTCCCATATGATTTGTGTTTTCTATTGTCCAAAGCTAAAATCTTCCTAAAACATACAGGAGGTAAGGTGGGAAGACTTGAGAGTTGTCCTCTAGGACACCTCTTGTCACCTTGGACAGTCCTTGCAGTCCACTAAAGTGTCTTGCTTAGAGATGCAGACAAGATCCTAGGTGACTTGGGCTGCTTTCCTATTTGTTGCCTTTGGACAATTATCAGAATAACTGGATGTTTACATACCTTATTGTCTGTTTCCAACCTTTCTTTTCTATCCTAAAAGTAGGCTCTTCATGATTTTTGAATGACTTAAAACCAAGAGAACTATTGATGCTGCACAGTATGGATCCATCTATTTCTTATTCAATTCCTTTGCCATGAGAAGTAGGAAAAAACTACACAGAAAATTAGTTATCGCCAAAATAATGAAAAGTAAATATTTGGCACTTCCAAATGTAATGAGGTAACTTGTATTCATGGTGTCCATTGTGCCTTCACGGTGTCTTGACCATAGTTGGTCACCTTGAAACTTTTTCAAGCATTGAAACTCTTACTTCCAAATAACCTCCAAATGGTTAACACCACTTCCCCCCCCCACCCCTGACAAAAAAGAAATTGCAATATATTAGGTAGATCTTATGAGCTCAAATTTATAATGGGTGATATGGGTGATAATTGCAGTTTGAGGTCACCTTGAGCTGGTGACTTGTTTTTAGATTCCCATGTTGAGAGATTTATAATTCACTCCAGTAGGTAGTCAGAATTTAAGGATTTGGTTTCTTGGTTTGTTGAAGCAGCTTGCTTTGCAGTCTCTAGGTCTGAGGTAAGGATAGTAAGAAATGCTTCATTCAGAGTTCTTGGGAGAGCAAATTAACTTGGTTGCACAAGTGAATGTATTGAAAGTTTCAGAGGATATTAAGATTGGTTTAAGATTAAGAGTTTTAAGAGGTATTAAGACATACAATGTTTTTCTGTGTCCATGTTTTTAAATACTCATTTTTTATTTTTATTTTTTTTAGTTTATTTATTTATTTTGAGAGAGAACAAGAGCCAAAAGGGCAGAGAGATAGAGAGAGAGGGAGACAGAAAGAATCACAAGCAGACTCACCACCATCAGTGCAGAGCCCGATGGGGGGCTCAAACTCATGAACCATGAGATCATGACCTGAGCTGACATTGAGAGTTGGATGCCTAGCTGACTGAGCCACACAAGCACCCCTTTAATAGTCATGTTAAAAATTCATGCCATGGATAAATTCCTAAGCACACACTACCAAAATTCACATGGGAAGAGATAGAAAATCTGAACAGACCCATAACTAGTGAGGAAATTAAACTCATTATCAAAAATCTCCCAAAAAGTAAGAGCCCTGGGCCAGATACCTTCCCTGGGGAATTCTACAGATACTTAAATCAGAGTTAATACCCATTCTTCTCCAGCTATTCCAAAAAATAGAAACGGAAGGAAAACTTCCGGACTCATTCTACAAAGCCATCATCACTTTGACTCCCAAACCAGACAGCGACCGAGCAGAAAGAGAGAACTACAGGCCAATATCCTTGGTGAATACAGATGCAAAAATCCTCAACAAGATACTTGCAAGTCGAATCCAGCAGCACATAAAAAGAATTATTCACCATGATCAAATGGGATTCATTCCTGGGATACAGGGCTGGTTCAACATTCGCAAATCAATCAATGTGATACATCATGTCAACAAAAGAGAAGATAAAAACCATAGGATCCTGTCGATAGATGCAGAAAAAGCATTTGACAAAATACAGCATCCCTTCTTAATAAAGACCCTCGAGAAAGTCGGGATAGAAGGAACTTACTTAAACATCATAAAAACCATTTATGAGAAGCCCACAGCTAGTATCATCTTCAATGGGGAAAAACTGAGAGCTTTCCCCCTGAGATCAGGAACACGACAGGGATGTCCACTCTCACCACGGTTGTTTAACACAGTGCTAGAAGTCCTAGCATCAGCCATCAGACAACAAAAGGAAACCAAAGGCATCAGAATTGGCAAAGAAGAAGTCAAAACTCTCACTTTTCACAGACGACACGATACTCTACATAGAAAACCCGACAGACTCCACCAGAAGCCTACTAGAACTGATCCATGAATACAGCAAAGTTGCAGGATACAAAGTCAACGTACAGAAATCAGTTGCATTTTTATACACCAATAATGAAGCAACAGAAAGAAATCAAGAAATTAATCCCATTCATATTGCACAGAAAACCATAAAATACCTAGGAATAAACCTAATCAAAGATATAGGAGATCTGTATGATGAAAACTATATAAAACTCATGAAGAAAATTGAAGAAGACATAAAGAAATGGAAAAATATTCCAGGCTCGTGGATCAGAAGAATAAATATTCTGAAAATGTCATTACTCCCCAAAGCAATCTACACATTCAATGTAATCCCAATCAAAATGACACCAGCATTCTTCTCAAAGCTAATACAAACTATCCCAAAATTTGTATGGGACCACAAAAGACCCTGAATAGCCAGAGTATTATTGAAGAAGAAAACCAAAACAGGAGGCATCACCATCCCAGACTTTAGCCTCTACTACAAAGCTTTCATCATCAAGACAGTATGGTATTGGCACAAAAACAGACACATAGACCAATGGAATAGAGGAGAGAACTCAGAACTGGACCCACAAATATATGGCTATCCAATCTCTGACAAAGCGGGAAAGAGTATCCAATGGAAAAAAGACTGCCTCTTTAACAGATGGTGCTGGGAGAACTGGACAGCAACGTGCAAAAGAATGAANGACACCAGCATTCTTCTCAAAGCTAATACAAACTATCCCAAAATTTGTATGGGACCACAAAAGACCCTGAATAGCCAGAGTATTATTGAAGAAGAAAACCAAAACAGGAGGCATCACCATCCCAGACTTTAGCCTCTACTACAAAGCTTTCATCATCAAGACAGTATGGTATTGGCACAAAAACAGACACATAGACCAATGGAATAGAGGAGAGAACTCAGAACTGGACCCACAAATATATGGCTATCCAATCTCTGACAAAGCGGGAAAGAGTATCCAATGGAAAAAAGACTGCCTCTTTAACAGATGGTGCTGGGAGAACTGGACAGCAACGTGCAAAAGAATGAAACTAGATCACTCACTTAAACCATACACAAAAATAAACTCAAAATGGATATAGGACCTGAATGTGAGACAGGAAACCATCAAAACTCTAGAAGAGAAAGCAAGGAGAAAACAACCTCCTTGACCTCCACCGCAGCAATTTCTTACTTGACACATCCCCAAAGGCAAGGGAATCAAAAGCAAAAATGAACTTCTGGGACCTCATCAAGATAAAAAGCTTCTGCATGGCAAAGGAAACAATCCATAAAACTAATAGGCAAATGACAGAACGGGAAAAGGTAGTTGCAAATGACATCAGATAAAGGGCTAGTATCCAAAATCTGCAAGGAACTCACCAATCCACACCCGAAAAACAAATAATCCAGTGAAGAAGTGGGCAGAAGACATGAGCAGACACTTCTCTAAAGACGCCACATATGAAACGATGCTCAGCGTCCCTCCTCATCAGGGAAATACAAATCAAAAAATCAAAACCACACTGAGATCCCACCTCATGCCAGTCAGAGTGGCTAAAATGAGCAACTCATGAGACTATAGATGCTGGTGAGGATGTGGAGAAACGCGCACCTTCCTACACTGTTGGTGGGAATGTAAACTGGTGCAGCCCCTCTGGAAAACAGTGTGGAGATTCCTCAAAAAATTAACACTAGAACTCCCCAATGACCCAGCAATAGCACTGCTAGGAATTTACCCAAGGGATACAGGAGTGCTTATGCATAGGGGCCCATGTACCCCAATGTTCATAGCAGCACTTTCAACAATAGCCAAACCATGAAAAGAGCATAAATGTCCATCAGCTGACGAATGGATCAAGAAGAAGTGTTATATCTATGCAATGGAATACTACATGGCAATGAGAAACAATGAAATCTGGCCATGTGTAGCAATGTGGATGGAACTCAAGGGTGTTATGCTGAGCGAAATAAGGCAGGCAGAGAAAGACAGAAACCATATGTTTTCACTTGTAAGCGGAACAGGAGAAACTTAGTAGAGGACCATGGGGGAGGAGAAGGGGGGAAAATAGTTGGGGAGAGGGAGGGAGGCAAACCATGAGAGACTCTTGAATACCGAGAACAAATTGAGGGCTGGTGAGGGGGAGGGGAAGGGGGAGATGGGCATGGAGGAGGGCACTTGTTGGAATGAGCACTGGATGTTATATGGAAACCAACCTGACAATAAACTATGAAAGAAAAAATAAAAAAATTGTGCTATTTATATGAAGTAACTAAAATGACATCATTTTTGTACCACTGAAGTACGCCAGCACAGCTTGAAAATGAGGACCACTGCTTTTTAAAATTATTTTTTTACAGTACTTCTCCCACCGTGTTGCAGTAACTTAGTGATCTTCCTGTCTCCCCTGAGCCTTTTGAAGGTGGCAAAGCCTGTATCTCATTTACATCTGTATTCCTAAATTTTGGCACCCAGTTTTCGTCTTACATGGTCACCCTTTCCTTAGACCCACTGAGGGCTTCCCGAGTCCCTATTCCTCTTCCACCTAGCACAGTGTCTATTGGATGATAGATCTGTGGGGTGAATCGTATTACATCACAATTACATCCCAGCAAACATTGCTCTATTATGGTCTCTGTTTATAGAAGATAGAATTAGGGGTTCCTGGGGGGCTCAGTTGGTTAAGTGTCCAATTCTTGATCTCAGATCATGATCTCACAGTTCATGAATTTGATTCCCACATCAGGTTTTGTGCTGATGGTGTTCAGCCTACTTGAGATACGGTCTCCTCTCTGCCCCTCCTGGCTTGTATTGCTCTTTCTCTCTTTCTGTCCCTCTCAAAATAAATAAACTTTAAAAATTTTTTAAAAAATAAAAGACCAAATTAGGTATTGATCTTACTGATGCTTCTCTTACAGTATATTTATGCACATCCATTTATGGGAACTTTGGTTGCTCTTTTCCTGCATAAGATAAATTGATGCTCGAGGTAGAAATTAAAAGAAAGTATAAAAAATTACAAAAGTACAAAAAATAGTGAAACATTTGCATTCTTTCCAGTCTTTTTTCTTTGTGTGCATTAGGTATAGAAGTGATGTCTATATCCTGTTTTTTTCACTTACATATTATGCGCGTTACTCCACACCATTAAAAAGTTTTCTAAACCTAATTTTAATTGCTTTGTGAATGATTTCCTTTTGTGAAAGTCCCATGGTTTATTTAACCCGTTATTTACTGTTTCTAAGCTGCTTTTATAAATTATGTACTAATGCTATGATATTCTTGCATATAATGTATCAACTGTGCAAAGATTTGTTTAGGATCAATTCCTCAAAAACAAACATAAGACTATATCAAAGGTGCAAACCTTTTCAAGGGTCTTGTTATGTTTTTGCTTTAGAAAAACTTGTAAATGGACCCATGGTCTTGGAGAAGGAGAAATCGTAATCTGATTGCAGTTTGATAATTGTTAATGGCTCAGAAAACAAATTCTTCTGTTAAGAAGTATAGACTTTAGATGACTGTAGAAGAGCTAAGTTTGATTTGCCAAACTGAGCAGATAACAGAACCAGGCCACCGTGCTATTGAAGAGAATTGGCTTTTAGACTCTGTTGAGTCTCAATTTCTTGGGGATACTGCTCTCTCCTGGCTTTTGGTAGCCCTGGTTCTTGCTGGAATTACATATCCTGAGTTTGATTTGCATCTGACCTCCCCTCTACGACATCCTCCAAAAGAGCAAGGGACAGAGAACCTGGTTAGAGATGTGATGTACTCAACTTAAGAGCCAGCACCCATTTACTTTATCACAGGCTGACCTTGGGTTCTGGTGGAGCAATACAGTCTGGGTTTCTCTTCTCAGTTTTGCATTAACAAAGCTTTTTAAAGTTCCCACATGCAGAAAGGTTTGATACAGTGGGAATATTATTTTGTTTCAGGGGAAAGGATAATATGTGTAAGGGGATACATTGAAACTGAATTCTTACATATTTAAAAAATTTAACCTGTTTACCCAGAGGCAGAAGTGATTTGGGGTTTAGAAAAAAAATCACAGATAATTTGAAATTCATACATTATTATTTGATTTAAAGTCATATCTTTCTTCATCTAGATCATACCAGTATAATTCTAAGGGAAACATCCCAGGAGTTTGAATGTGATTTTTTTCTTTTAATGTAAAGAAATGGCACTGTTTTTTTAAAAAACCAAATTGGCTTTTCACAGTAGCAGACCTGCAGCTGTTAACTAATCCCATAACGAGCAGTATTTACCCACACATTTTCCAAATTAAATGTGGGCATATGCAAGCCTGGCTTCAGATTTTAAAATATAGTCGCTTTACTTGCGCAGGAAAAAAATTTGAACCCAAATTACCCCAAGGGCTAGAAGCACTGATGGAGAAGTGAGAATAAAAAAGCCAATGGGGGTAGGGCAGTGTATGTGACTTTGTAGAATGCCCACTTAGAGCAGAGAGGGGAGGTGATGGCAGAGATGGTTGACCAATAATGCAAGGACCTGAGCATTGCTTAGCAGATGTGATCAGTTCCCCAGAACAAGTCATGCTTACCTTACTAGAGCCTGGGTATTAAAGCCTGCCATTCAGGCAAGACCTGGTGTTCGTTTTATCCTAGGAGGCACTAGAAATTTTTTCCCCCCAGAATTACTGTGTAATTTCTATTTGCCCTTCTCTTTAAAATTCTTTTTCAGATAGTGAAATGACATTTTTACGACTTGAGTTTAATTTAGATTCAGTTCAGTACAGTTTTTGAAAACAAATTAATCCTGCACACTGAGCTAAAACTTGGGCTTGCTAGAATGGCTGATCATTGCATCTCCCCCTAGCCTGCAAATTTTTTGAGAATCCCATTAAATTTTATCCAGGAGTCCCTTACCAGCCAAATGTATTGTTTCCATGGATACAATTAATGGGGAAAGCAATTTTATAAGACTGATGTAAAAAATGAGCACTTCATCAGCCCCCCTGCTGGTCACATTTAGAGACTAGAGGAAGGAAATCTGCTCTTGTGGGCTTGGTGGAAGGTCTGTAGTGTAAAGGGGGCAAAACAGTGAACGCAGAAGTCAAAAGTATCTTTTTCAGTGTAAGGAATTACCCCGAAGACTTGATTAGGAGTTGGACAATGCAACTAAACTGTGCCACTTTTTTATATTGTTGTATTTATAGAATCCACTCTAGAAAACCTGAAAACACACACACACACACACACACACACACACACACACACACACACACACACACACACACACACACACACACCATTTCTTACGAATACAGATGTCCCTCCTCCTTTAATTGCTGAAACAGGTTTTAGGGGATCTGGCACAAGATGGGTAGAGAAGAAAGAATGAAAGCCTCAATGAAATGAAGGACTCATTAGCTTTTTACTGTTGCTAATTTCCACCATAACATTTAAGTTTGAGGTGTTAGGACTCAATCATCAAAATTTTTCTTGATGAGCATCTTTCTTATATTCTGAAATATATTCAATGAGGTGAAATTAGTGAAACCTAATGGGATTTCTTGAAAAATTTAGGGCCCCGCTGTACAATGGTCACATGGCATTTTGACTATCAAAATTTTTTGGAGGGGGTGGTCTCCTATCATTGGGGGAAGAAGGGAGACTGGAGCAATTCTGTGTTCAGTTTAATATCACTGTGCAGATTGTGGCAAAATGTTGCCTCTTTCCTGTTTCCATGTGGCTGGACATAGGGGTTATGCCAACTTAAAAAAAATAGAATGTGAACAAGTATATTTTAGGATGGATAAATGCAGTTTAATTGGTTGCAAGTAAATACACTGAAGAACCGATTTGTTTATATTTTCAGTACCACAGCTATGCTGGGTATTTTTTGAGTTTGCTCAAAAGGGGGCTGTGACAAAGATGTTTTCCCCTGCAGAGGGCAGTCTGCCTCTACAAAACACACCTGACTTCGGCAGCATTTGAGCGTAGAGAACAAGTATGTATAATTATTTTCTAAGCTGTAAATGTAAATAATTCTCTCTCTTTTGGATGAGGCTATGGGGAAAATTTTTCTATATTAGAAAATTATAGTTTGTGTATAACTCTATTCATGTATTTTCCTCTTGCTCTTTTATGTATTGTTTTGCTGACCAGCTTTTCAAGATTGAAGGCATTTTTGAATAAGCATTGAGCAAGAGAGATAACAAATAAGGTCCCAAATGGAGGGGGAAAATGGTAATCAGGAAAATAAGAGAAACATCAGGCTGGGTTGTAGATTAAAAATGTATTTAGAGTAGGAATTTGAGGTACCACAAATTGGACCACAGATGCAGAGAAAGTAAAATATACCACCGTGTGTGTGTGTGTATAGTTGTAAGTAAAATAATATTAGTTTAAGGAGGTTGCTATCTGCTACAGGAGATATTTAATCTGAAAAGTGTGAGAAAATAGGTATTTCTTTCTGTGATATATCTCTCCTGTTTAATGTGCCTCTCTAAGAGAGGGATGGACTAAATAGAGGCAGCTATTCCAGAAGAGAATCAGAACCTTTTGAGAAGAGGCACAGAAATGTGTGTAACTGATGCACAGATAAATAGGAGACAACAGAATTCCCAAACAGTTTAATGGTAGGTTTCCAGCACTTTGAAGAGGCGGTTTCACTTCGTGCTGACCGGGAGAAAAGTGCTTGGAGATACCGTGAAGGCTTAGTTTAAGGGGGTGTGAGACATCATGAAGCTGCAGATGATCAATTCAGTAGATCCGCTTCAAAGGGCAAATGAACCCACCTTCCTGGGGTAGAAATTCATAAACACTAAAAAAAAAAAAAAAAAAGACATAGTTTTGTTTATTGAAAAACATAAAAAAGAAATGGGTAAAACACTCCTTAAGAACACAATAAGCAATACAGAGAAAAATGCTCAGAAACTTATGTCTTGGGAATATTGCAGGAATCTGCCGCTCACACCGATTTTCACGTTGTGAATGCAAGTTTGGGAATACCTTTGAGAATTTCTCTTCTGCTGCTTGCCTGTCTGTTGACTTGCCAGCATATTCTCAGTTCCTTTTCTAAAGCTGTTTGAAAATGTGATTTTGTGTTCAGCTGCTTTTGTGAAGGGCAATTTATTTGTTCTCTTCTTGCACATATGTTTTTATTAATGTGCAATTATTATATAGCAAGATAACACCAATGCAAAATTTATAGTCTCTAAATGAAGAGGGACTGGACGTGGTCTAAATTTTGGAACTTGTATTTTTGGAGCCGGCTCTCAAATCATGCAGCTTTGTAGTCTGGATTTATGACGGCTGTGGCGGAGCCAGGTGGAGCAAAAGCCGCAAAATGGCAGGACGATTACTGGACGGGAAGATCACGGAGTAGTCTTGTCAGTTCCCAACGTGAAATTTAATCAGGCTCCATAGAGAGTGACGTGATCTATCTTGTTAGCCTCTCCTGAACTACTTTGAAAACATGAATTATAAATCTTTCAAAATTTAAAACACAGGGAGATTCAAAACTGTCATAGCTTGTCGTCCAGATATGTATTTTGCTGCCATGAATTTTTATATTAGTCTTTTGTAATCAGGTGGCCCATTCTATAGCATAGTGGTATTGCACATACACTCATGGGCGTGCATTTCGACCATTTAGAAGGAATTTTACTGTAGCAAGTTTATTATGATCAGATTGGCCTATTCTCTGTTATATTGACATTGTTCTATCTTGTCACAGCTGCGAAGACCAACATGTAATTCTTTTCCAGAAGTACAGAACAAGTACAGAATGTTTGCATACATCCTACCAGCTCATCTTGGAGGGATATTTCTCCCTGTGCTGTCATAAACAGTTGAGCTTAAGCCCTCTAATGTAAACAAATTTTTGAAGTTACTTACATTGTGTCCTTTTATTTTAAAAGAACACAACTTAACCTCTTTGAATATTAAAAATTAAAATAAGATAACAAAGTGTACAAAGTACTATTAAGCCTGCTGGATGTTTAAAGAGTGACAACATTGGATGGATCAGTTATTTTTCACTAACATAATAAAGACTTTGACTCTGTGAAATTGATGTGTTTTGTGGCATCAGTATTGATAAAACTTAGGAGAATGATGCTCTCTTTCTCTCCACTCACACAAACACACACATGTATAAAATCTGTAACACTGTTTTCTACAAAAAATATGCCTACTTTCTTCCATGGCTAGTGATTTCTATATTAGTACCATGCCAAAATATGTTTCTAAATTAGCACTCTTGCCAAAATATGTTAACTTTTACAGTCTTTCAAATGCATTACGCCCTCCTCACAATCCACACAGTCAGGTTTGCCTTGTTCCCCCCACCACTTCTGGGGCAGTGCTTCTTGAAAAAAGGGTAGGTGGCTTTTATGTGGCTTGAAAATTTTAAATAATATTCCATCTTGTATCTCTGTTGCTCTTAAGTGATCTTAGTGTCTTAGTGTGTTGATTTTAAACAAGATGGTCTCAGAATCTTAAGTATGCACTGAAATTATGAAAAGGGCATACTAAAAAAATTTTTTCTCATCCACTTCAGAATAAGTCAATTTAACTAACTTTCATGTTTGATTTGAAAAACAGAAGCATCAAGCACTGTGGTTCCCACTCTGTCTTGACTCTGCATTGTACTGCCTTTTCCTGCCACCTTCCACAGCCCAGTGCAAAAAAAAAAAAAGAAATAAAAAAAGAAAGAAAAAGAAAAAACAAAACAACACAACCAGGGTGCGAACCCTGATTTTTCAGCCATTCTGTATCGTTGTTGCTGTTAGACTCTTAATTCTGCTTGAGTGTATAATATTTGCGTTTTCTCTTATTACACCAAAAGGAATTCCTTGGAAAACTTACTCACTTTCTCCCCATGCCTTTCATTTGCAGATGAAAGGCAAATGCAGATTTAAAAAAAATAAATACGATGTGGTTAGGACCATTGATCACACTCCCTGTCTGCTGGGTCTTTGTTTCTGTTTCATGCTGCGTGCATCACATTACATTTCTGAACCTGTTGTGAGTTTTTTTTTTTTTTAAAGCATTCTTCTTTTGTAGTTTATTAAAATAAAAATATTTTCAGTCGGCAGAAATCCCATTGGTTCTTCTGGAAATCTTGCCCCACAGGCCTTTGCAGGACAAGAACAGATTGTCTGGGGCCTAATTCTGAGCATTGTTTTTTACGAGGAAATCAAAAGTATAATTGTTAAAACCCAGTGTGTCCTTTTATGTCTGAAAAGGAGAATGAAATTGCTGGTGGCAAAGCAACAGGGGATAGAGAGAGTGGATGTTAGGCAAGCCCTCTGGAATTGGGGGTTTGTTGTTGAAAGTAAAGGGAGAATGCACTTCAGAGTGTACCCAAGCAAGGGAGCATTTGCCAGGTAGATCATGGGACCCACCAAGTACAATGCAATGGGAATTTGAAAAGGAATAAATGCAATGAAGTGGTCTCTCTGGCCATTCAGTTTACTGCTGTCAAATTCTTTCTTAAAAGTCCCAATTTACAAATGGTGGAGAAAACGTTCTGATTCAGACTTAGAAGATGGGCTGTCAGATACTTACCAACTTTGGTTCTTTCTAGGATAAAAATCTTGATATTCTTGAGGGCTTTTTACTTAGATGTAGGCTTTTTTCAGCATAATTTATAACAGGAGCCCTCTAGCTCTTTGATCTCTGCTTTCCTTTTTTAATTCTGCTCAAAAATAGCTTGAGATTTTGATTTCATTTGAGTTAATTCCACTTTCTGGATTTGGTCACTAAATGAGGTGTCTTGATTTGGGACTTGGGGCATAACCATTCTAGGTTCCTGAATTCAGCCAAGTTCTAAGAACACCCTGGGAGTCTTTAATTGGAATATGCAGGCAGTTGGGAATTTTGGCAAATGACATTTAGCGTATCTGCACACTTTAGGGTTCACATGGAAGACAAAAGATTCTTTGAAAAGTATCTGTGTTCTGAATTTAATTGGTAGGTAACAAAAGAGCTAAAAAGGTGGGGCGGGGGGGGGCTGTGAATCCTGACAGAACCTTAGTGGTATGCTGTGGTGGACAAATGGTTAAAATATACACTCATTGGAGTATGAAGGCAGTTCCTCTCAGCTGTCAGATAGTTTGACCAGTGTCAGGCTATCCTGACGCGTGCAGCATACCTTCATGGCACCATAAATAAAACAGACAAATTACTTTTTTTTTTTTTCCCTCTAGGATGGAACAAGCAGCATGAGAGGGGAGGGGAAAGGATTAACAGGGGTGGGC
>NW_027528798.1:6813665-6878409 GCF_008692635.1 Crocuta crocuta
GGGGCGGGGTGATTTGGAGGGTCTGCGGGAGGCTGGGGGAAGTAGTGAAGAATTAGAAGAGAAAGGAAAAAAGAGAGATCCTTTCAGCCCCTCTATGAATCTTGGAATGGCAGCGGAGAACAATGAGAAAACCAGGCAATTACCTAGAATCCTGTTCTCTTATCCAGACACAGAAAATATATTCTTTCACCAGCCTTCCTTCCATCCCCCACTCGCCACCTGCCTCCTCCCCTTCCCCGTCTATCTAATTCAGTTCTTTCGTGGAAGGCCCAGCATATATAACAAAGGGAGAGGGGTTTCTGAAGATGGGTCACTTGAGGCTCAAGGACCCAGCCTTCCAGGGATGCTGTGGGAAATGTTTCTTTATCTTCTGTGCCCTTATACTCTTCGGTAACCTCTGAAGCCGCAGCAGTGAGAAATGAGCAGGAAGGTGTTTTATAGGCTGAAGTCTTTCCCTGATTCTCAGAAAATCAAGTGATCGGGGTGCTCAAATACCTGATAAATGCACCAAGCTGACATAATCCTCCAATGTTTGGAAATTCCATCCTAAGGTGGAACTACAAATTCTGCATCCTGAAACCACTGTACCCAGAAACCTTATGGAATTCCACTGAGAAGTTCTGTTTTATTTCTTAGTTCTTAATGATTGCTGTGCTGTAAGAGGCTGCCCTTGACTCAGCTTGTCCCTTCCATAGGGCACCGCTGAAGAGAGATACTGGCAGCATTAGTGATTTGACGGGTTCTGCCAAAGTGACTGGAGAGACTGCTCCTCCTTCAGTGCTGTGCTTCCCCAACACCTGGCCAAAGCACATGTGTGGAAGGAGGAGCTGTAAATGACTGCTCCCTCTATGGCCTTTAAGGTGGGAACAGGGTATGTCCCATTTTCTGCTGAACTAAGAGCATTTGGTTAACGATCTATTGAAGAGTGACTTTTGAGTGAGGATGTTTCTGAGCCCCTGTCATTTATATCCCAAGATGGCAAGAGTGGACCTAAGTATAATTTCTTGTGCCCTCCATCCACCACCTCGCACAATCAGCAAGAATAACTTTGCATTGTCTTGAATGGTGATGGTTTCTGATGCGCCATCCACACTTCTTGTCATGGCTGGTAGTTCATAAGGCAAGTCAGCTGCCTGGGGTTAGGGTGTGGTTGGCAGCTGCTTACAAAAATTCCTCTCTGTACTCACTACAGTAGCTGTGCAACCACTATAAAAGGTGGAATACCCAGGCTTTCCCATGGCAACGCTTACTCAAGATAGTGCTTGAAAGAGACTTAAGTTTTTTTCTTGGAAAAACAATTAGCAAAATCTCAGAGGCCAGGAGATTGCCAAGACCACTTCCCTACATTAGCCAAAGAATACTTGTTGGCATTTACTGGCTTATTTAACCTCTCCCTTTAAGTAAATAGAGTTACTGGAAATGCCATTGTTTCCAGTGGAGTGATGGTATTTGGTTTCAAAGTGGATGCAAAGTGCTTTGACATCTACTGTGCCTTAAAGTGTGTTTACATCTTACATAGTTGCCACTGTATTTATTTTCACAACTTGGTTCTGAGTCCAGAGTGGCTGGAACCCTGGTTTTGACTTCTCTGCACCGTCCTATAGGATCTGAAGGTTTGCATTTGGAATCCAGGGTGTTAAAGATGACATTTTTACCTCTTGCCAGATGTGATGTCAAGGAGATTTCATGGCTCTTAACTTAGGTTGAGACTCAACTAGGGGACATAAATTTATTAGCATTCTCCTGAAGTTTAAGAAAATGAAAAGGTACTGTATCACTTGGTAACCTACCACATGCCTAGAAATGTTAGTTATAATTATCCCAGTTAGGTACTTGTCAGTATTTGTTGATTGAGGCCTCAGTTATATAAAGATAAACCTAGACTAGGCAATTCTTTTCTTAAGAAAGTTACTTTGTTTAGGACAAACTGCTAAAAATGAAGGTGCTTCTGAGTTAAGACTATAAAATGTATTGGAAGATGACATTATTCAACTTAAAAAAAATGTGTGGCCCAAAATAACTTTAAATTGCCAGATGGAGTTTTTTCTCTTTCTCGTTAGAAGTCACATTTGAATTTAACATAAGTTCCAAAACTCAGTGCTGAGACAAAACAAAAAATAATCTGATTAATCCCTAGTGGAATTTGTAAGTTTATACATCAGATTCATCATTAAATAAAAACCAAACCTGATATTCTTTACTGGTAATTTTTCTGATATGTACACCAATTTAATTGGACCCCTTAACTGCTATAAGTATGTCTTTCTGAGATTTATCTAGTACTGACCATGCAGATACTTCTTTGTTAGGTAAGGTCACCTGATTTCTCCAAATTTAATTTCTATAAACTTTGTGTTTTAAGAAAGCATTACTGCTTTTGAGTTTTTCAGTCGTCAAGATAATTGCTTCCAACCTCACTGAGTTTTATAAATTCCCACGAACTAATTCACTGATCATAAGGTAATCGCCTTCACTCCCCAAGTTGACACTGGGGTCCAGTAGTGCATGTTGTATGATGCATCCTATGAGAGCCCACAGAGCAGGTCAGAATTGCTTTTACTTACAGATCTCTTGTATGAATAAGAGTGTATGAAACTCAGAAATTCTGTAAGTCCCAAAGAATAAAGTATAACACCTCTTCTGGTGACTGCACTGAAACAGCTCACCTCAGTTTGTTTTGCTAGGGATGGGCGATCCCCTGGAAGGATTTGAGCCCACCTGAGATACTTCACCTCCCTTCTTGGGCGAATTAAAATGACTATAAAACACTTAATTGAGTGAATACTTTAAAATGTTATCTAAAGCAATAACTCCATCTTTAAACTATCTTTACTTTTAAAAACATGCTCTTCAACAAATCAAAGTTCGATTTGGAAGGATAGCTTTAACTTTGGGAGAAACGTAGAGGGTGAAGAAAAGAGTTAAGGAACATGCAGTGTTTAAATTGACATTAACTCTTTTTAAGAAGCTCCTTGGATGTTGAGATTTGTTTTTTAAATGTTGGAGGATGACGAGTAATTCTAGAGGGACATAAAAGGACAGGGGATACTATATCACATTAAGATCACAGTTTGGTGACTCTGTGCAAGGCTTTTCCTTAATCTAATGTAAAGGTTTGTAAGAACCTGTCATCTCACTGCTCGTTGGCCGCGTTTTACATAATACCCTTCAGCATCATTGATACCAACCTCGATGGCATTATTATTGCTGTTTACAGTTGTGTGTTAGTAATGTTAAACCCGAGTGGGATTAATAAAATAAGTGATAAGGATTTTAATGTTATTAACAATCAGTAATACTTCTTGACAGCAGAAGAAAAGAAGTAGCATGCCTTTAGCCAGCCTAGATAGATTCTATAGTCTGTAAACACCAAGATGCCTGGTAATTCATGTTGATACATCTTACTGTCTTCAAGTGGCTTTTCCTCCACCTTCATAATCTCTCCCACTTTCTGTTCCTGCCTCTCTTCTCTCCCTTATTCCACTCCTACTTTCCCTCCCTCCCTCTTTCTCCCTATCCTTCTCTTTGTCATTTCTCTGTGTGCTATGTCATTTCCCTGTGTGTGAAGATGGATTCTTCACGATCTCTCATCTTTACTGCTTTGTGGTTATTCTGCTGTTATTATCTGGAAATTGACCACTGCCTAGGAATCGTGTGTGTGTGTGTGTGTGTGTGTGTGTGTGTGTGTGAGAGAGAGAGAGAGAGAGAGAGAGACTTTTGCCAGTAAACCTGCTGGCTCAGCCTTCTTTGCTCCCAGTTCTATTTGCCTCCCTTTGCTGGTGCTTTCCTCACTCCCACAGTCTTCCAGCTTCTACCTCAACACTCTTCATCCACCCGCAGATGCTTCCTGGGGTTCTTTTTGAAATGGATGCTAGCCTTTTGTTCCAGTCCCACTCTGAGCTGCTAGGGTCAGGCAGCTAGCAGCCTCCCTGGGGCAGTGCTATGATGAATTTTGGCATGGCCAGGCTGTTAAACAACTCCATCATGGAGTTGCAGCGTCCTCAAAGATCGAAAGGAGCTGTGATGAGCTTTTTCCAAAGGCTCCATGCAAGTTTTGAAATGCCAAAGATTCCCGTGGATCCTTAAATTATGTGGTAATTTTTTTGAACCACACCTTCCCAGTAAAAATGTATTTTCTTTTTCCAAGAAACATAGGTACTCTGTGATATTATTATTTAAGCCCTCAAATTTTCCCTGGGATCCATGCTATTTGGGTTTAGTCATTTTTTTTAATTTAAAAATATTCAAGTCCTGTCAACCTTTTTATTACTGATTGTCAATTATGTCTCATCTTTGTCATCATTCACATGCTTTCTTCTTTTTAGAGTCATAATTGTTATAAATGACTCCCTCAAATAATTTTTAAAAAACATGGTTATTTCAGAAACATTTAGAAAGTTCTAATTGAGTGCAAAATTTTTAAGCAGATAGAGCCATTTATTTCAGCTCAAATTATTTATCTAGATCTGCACGTATATGACAAATTATTTAAATTAGAATATGTTATATTTTCCTTAATGGTATCAAAAGTTTATCTTTCAAAGTTAATTTTTTTTTACATTTATATATTTGAGTTGTAATGTGGCCACTAAAAGAGGCAAATGATGGTCTTTAATTTGGACTACTTAAGTAGTCAGACAAGGAAGTACTGCTAGGGACCTTCCCATGTTAGTCATAAATGAGAGAACATTTAAACTTAGTTGATGTGACTGTGTGTGCACAAAACATAAGCATCTCACATGGCCTCATGGCAAATCAGGTGTGTCTTTCAGTTGTGTTTCATTGTAGTGACACATGGCTTTTCTGGAACCAAAGAATGGGAGAAACGTACATGAAAGGTGTGTGTGTGTGTGTGTGTGTGTGTGTGTGTGTGTGTGTGTGAGAGAGAGAGAGAGAGAGAGAGAGTCTCCACTGAATGCAATGAGTGTTCTCAGGAAGGATAAAGGATAACTTTGGCTGAGTTAACAGCTCTGTACCCTCCTTCTTATCCTTTCTGGTATTCATTAAGTTAATATACTGTTGCCTGCATGGGGCACCTTCTTTGATGGTGAGTACAGTTAAATGCCTATTTAGACGTGTCATGCACTAACCAATGCAAGAAGGTGCATAAAGTGTGGTAGAAAGAGAGGGAGAAGGGGGAGAGGGAGAGAAGTGTTGCTATATATTTTTTAACTTAAAAATGCTTCTTCTTAACAATCCTTTGCATCTGGCAGAAGGCTAAGGTTTCTCACACTGTGAAAGAAGTCAGACCATAAATAAGCCAGTTGAGCACACCTGGAAAGAATAAAATGCCTTTCTAGACTTTACACTGTGCTTAGAATGGATGCCAGCCTGGTGAGTGCATTCAAACAGTATGGAAGAATGTGTAAATGCCACATTAGTATAAAGCTAGGGAAATGTTTCGATTTTTAATCTCCAGCTTTTAAACTAATGGTTTATGGGAGAGAATAAGGAAAGGCATTTTTCAAAGTTTAATACTTAGCTGTCATGTTTGGGGGGATGGACCTCTTTGAAAAAGTAGTGGCAGATTAAGAAAGAAAGATGTGCGTTCACAGCCAGATAGAGTCTAAGGGACTTTCCAGAAGTTCTCACTGTTTTCACCCTATGGATCTAATTCAAACAGCAAAGATAAGCAGTCCATTCTTCATCTGATGTGCATAAAAGACCTAACGTGATCCAGTGATTATTAGCTCTTTTTACTTGATCCCCTTTTAGGACATTACATGAGATTTTATTATTGCTACCCTGATCAGGTGTGTGCCAATACAGTTCTTGGGTTGGACATTGTGGATGCTTCTGTTTAATCATCTGGTTGTCAGTACTGTCTTTGAAGTTCCTCCCATCTGGTTTAGGCCTTCTGCTGCAAATTGAAGGTAGGGTAACCCCCCTCCCCAGAAGCTGGGCACAGCTGAAACAAGTCAGCAATCTTATGGTTATATTGATTTTGTCTGAAAAGTGTATATTCACAGCCTCCCTTATCTGCACAGTAGGGTTCATGTCTAGGCCATGGGGATGGAAAGGAAGCGTGGTATTTGCCAAGCCCAGGAGTGACTTTGGGATAGAGACACTTCTGAGGTGAAAAGAGAATTGGTCTTGAACAACCCATTCCTGATTCTGCTAACTTTGTCCCCAGATTCTGAAGTCTGGATATGGGAGACAGCTTTTTTGTTTGTTTAGCCTTTATTAAATGGTTAATGTGAATGCCAACATCAAATCAATTTTTGAATACATTTTAAAGCATGTATGGGTCTATCAGGAAAGTAAAAACAAGTATATCTGGGTCTAGCTGCCTAGTAGTCACATTCTTCTCTGCTTCTCAGGTTTATGTCCTGTCACTGCCTCCTTTTAATGGCAAACACTGATTCTTTGTGTCTTCTTGGCTGGTCCACTTCATTAGCAGCCCCCGGTACAGGGAGAGACAGTGAGCGGAGGAGAGCTCCCAAGAGCCACTCTAAAGGGAAGCATTTAGAAGTATTAATATTCTTTACCCAGGTGGCCTCTTGCAAAAACATGGGGTCTGCCTCCCCCTGGGAATCCAGAATGGGGTGAGAGGAGGCAAATAATTACTAAGTGCCTGTTACTTGCCAGGCACTGCCAGGACCAGATGCCAGTGAGTTTTAGAGTCATTGTGATTGTGTGATGGGATTTTCCTTGATGGTTTTCAGATCTTTTGGGGGAATATGTGTCTCTTTTTGAAGCTTCATGGGCTAACATTTCTGGTGATTATTGTGTGCCAGACACTTTGTTAGACTATGACTTTAAATTGTACTTATTGTAAAATCTTATTGTATTTGAGAGTGGGGGGAGTCTGAATATTTGCCCCCTTTTTAAAATGTTAATTTATTTTTGAGTGAAAGAAGAGACAGAGAATGAGCGGGAGGGGGAGGGGCAGAAAGAGAGAGAGAGGGAGACATGGATCCAGAGCAGGCTCTAGCCTTGGAGCTGTCAGGACAGGGTCCGATGCAGGGCTTGAACCCATGAACCATGAGATCATGACTTGAGCAAAAGTCAGACGCTTAACTACTTGAGCCACCCAGGAGCCCTAGTATTTGCCTTCTTAAATACCAACTTAGTCTTTCTGAAAAGAAGAATAGGAAAGAAATGAAAGAGGAAAAATGTTTATTGTTTGTTTATTCTGTGCAAAGATTAGTTGCATGTTTTGATTTTTGAGTAACGATAATTCCTGCTGATCTGAAGCAAAAAGCCAAGAAACTTTTTACTTCAGTTTTAAAGTTTCTTGTTCCATTAAAAAAAAGAAATTTATGTGTTGAAAATGTTTATAGCGATTCTAAAAGAATGGATACCTTAGTGGAAAGACTAAGAACTTGAGTTGGTAGTTTGCTTCAATAATGATTGAGGCCCATGGTCCATTTTAATACAGGTCTCTTGTAGACCAATTGCTGAGAATTCTTGCCTTCTGATAAAGATGGAGTTCACTGTTCATAAAGTTATTATCTTTTCAAAAGGAAAACTGTATTTTTACAAGGTACTGCTAATATTTAAAGTGTTGCTTTCCTGATATTATTGCTTAAAATTTACAGTGGTGTCATTTAGACCCTCCAATCCCTGTCTCAGATGTAAGCACTGACTGAGGCTGTTTGATGGTTTTCATCCATCTGGTAGAATCTACCACATGATTCAAAAGCAGCAAATCTTGGTATTCAGTTTATTTATAGTGCATTATTTTTAGTTTTAATATTTTGAGGAGAGAAGGAATGATCAAATAATGTTTTCTGAAGTGCCCAATAACAGAGATAAAAATTACATAGAGAAATAAATGGGAATCACCTACATTAGTATGCATTTCTTGTGTGTGAGTTCAGTTTATGTTCTCTTCCAGCAGCTATTTTCAACTCTTTTTCCTAAGACTTTTGGCTGATTTTGGAAACATCCCTCATCTTTTTAATTTTATGATCTATGTCTTTGCTTTTTTATATCACAACATTTGTAGCTCATCTTGTTGCTTTTTGGCTCAGAATCCAATGGAGAAATCCAACACAGGAGTACAGGGGGCAATGCTATTAGTTTTTAAGGAATGTCACATAACATACGTAAGTATTCTATGTCCTGGTGTTAAATATAAATCTCTTTGCCGGGCTTATAACTTTACTGTTAAAATTCACCTGAGGGGGACACTCTGTAGGTAAGAAATCTTAATTGAAGAGAGATTAATAAAACCAAACTTTAAAGAAAATACCAGAGAGTGTTTCTAATTTTCCTAAGCACAGATTTTATATTTGTATTCCCTCTAGTATGGCTCTATGATTTTTAACACTTTATTTGACAGACAGTAAATCTAATTATTACTGAGCGTATAAAAAATGTATATTAACGAAGGAGAGTTGGCATCTAAATATTTTGCTTTCACATTCATGGAATATTTGTTAACAAAGTTTCATAAAGATTTTAAAATCATTACATATCATAGTTAAAACTCTAATAAACTAATTATATATGTTGATTCTACTCTGTAATTAGGTGTAATTACACTAATTGCATAAACAGATGATAATCAACCTGAAATTACTTTATAAAACAAGAACATTTACACAACAATAATGTCATTAAAAAACATCAGTCCCCAAGAATGAGACAAAGCGAGCACCACCAGGAAATTCAGTTAGGGATTAAGTGTCTAGCACGGTAGGTATAATAGGGACGCTGTCACCTTCGCATTACCCTAATGCACTCCATTCCTCTTAGATATAGTATGTTTAAATCCTGAGCTGTGAATTTCTAGGCCTTTGTGCCTTTGTCTCACCACCTTAACATTTTTAATGTAGTTTTTGTTGTGTAAATCTATATAAGTGCCATCACCCGTCAGCGGTGACATCTGATGGCATGAAGCCGACCCAGTCTGCATGTATTAGGGCTTTTTGTGTTTGTGCAGTGGAACCTCCTTAAACAAATTCCGATTGAAGGAATAAACCTGTAAAAGGAATACATTTTCCCTGTTCTGAAACAATAGCTCAGTGTTGAATGGATGCCCATGAAAAGAATAAATCACATAGGAGGATAAAGTTCTTTTCCTCCCAAAGGCAAGAGGAAGGTAATGATGATTTTGACCTATTGAAGAAAGAAATCTCTTGATTTATCAGTTTAATGTAGAGACCAACCTAGAACACATTCCAGGAAGCCTCCTTGAAATGATTGCAAAATTTTGGAGGATCTGAAAAGAATTCCAAGTAACAAAAACATTATCAAGAGCTCAACAGTTTCATAAAAAAAATGTTGAAGTTCCCTGGGCAGGAAGATACTTGACATTCCTTGCATAACTCTTGAATATTTAGTCATTCTGTCAGTACTGGGCACCAGTAAACCAAATACCTGGAGTTCTGTGGTTAGAGGTAAAAATTAAGCCTCCATTAAAATACAGTGTTTACACTGGAACTGCCCGTTTGTGTTGTCTGCAAACAATAGTCTAGGAACTCTAGACCTGTTATTAGATATACTTTGGGGAGGATTTGCTGTGAATTTACAATGAATTCCAGGCTTGGGAAATGCATAGATCCCTGAGTTTTAGCTTCTAATGCTTGTGGCATCTAGGCTATATAAAAGTTCAGTGCCCATTATTACCTCAATTTGTAGCATAGCAATTAGAGTATGTTTAAGAGCATTTAGGACTTGAGATGCCAGCTCAAGTTCAACTTGAGAACTTGAAGATGCTGACCTGTATTCTGCTTTTGTCAGTTAAAAAATGTAGTTGACAAAATGATATAATTTTCAAAACTGCCACTTGCTCATAAAAAGTAGACAAATAGATGCTCAATAAATACTTGCTGAACAAGTACACGAATCAGGGGAAATAATGTTTGGTAGGTTTCTCCAAAACAAAAAGTAGAGTGTGAGCTGTGCTTGACTTGGTGATGTTGCTTAAGAATAAAACTTTATTTTTCTGATTATAAAATAACATTCACTCTAAGATTTTGGAAACTGCAAATAGGTACAAAAGTAGAAATGGAGGGCCTTTGAGGTAGATGCTGTCTTTTTGCTCTCCAGAAAGCTTCCATTTCCACCATCATAGGGTGTAAGAATGCTGTTTCTCCATACCTTACCAGTATTGAGTGTTTTAATTTTTAAATCTGTTAATTTTATGCCCAAAGTACTACTCTAATGCATCGCCCTCAATCCTAGAAAATGACTTTCCCTTGGATTTCTGTTTCCATTTCATTCTCTTGGATATAATTGGTGGTTTTGATAAACATTAATACTTTTTCTATGTTGAGAAAATTCTGCAATGTTTGTCTTCCTTCAGCCTGCTTCCTACTGTAAAAATTATAAAGTTCCAAATCTTCTTTATTATGAGAGTAGAGCTATGTATAATAAGTTCTACCCTTAGTGTGCCCCCAATTCAAAGTTGAGGCAACAAAGAGGAGGGCTTCTTTGTGACAGTTGTAGAGAGTGAGTCCCTGGAGATGGTTGGCATCTGTGCTGCTATCCAGTGTCTACCAATGACAGTATCTGCATTGTCCATTCTCAGTCAAGGCATTAATAATTTCCTAACTAGACCATTTCTCCTGAGATTCTAGGCATTATTCCTAACTTGATAGCTCTTGACTTGCATATTTAGCTGTCAGGAAAATTCTGTGATCTAGATCATACTCTTTTAATATGCTTCCTTTTTGCTTAAATAAGCCAGTATAGGTTTCTGTTATTTTTTACTTGGGATCTTAATTGATAAAGAAATGGATACTAGAACTGGTTGCTTCTAATGGTGCCCAACAGTTTAAAGAAAGAAAATGATAAACTCAAAATTCTAAATTCTTGGCTTTAGAAAGGGACTTACTGTTACAAACTAAAAGAATATCTTCTCTCTTAGAGCCATAGACCTGAGGAAATTCAAAGTAAACAGTGATTGACCCCCAATGTTGTTGAATTGCTAACTCAGTTGAACTCATTGCCTGTTGTGAAAGTATACTGATGAAAAAAAGTGAAACCTTGGAATTGAGGTGGAGATATAGCAAAGAGTTTGATTGATTCAGCTTATAATGAATTTCCATCTCCATCAGTCTACTTGGTGGTCTGAAGGAGACTTCCTGCCCTGTCTTGCTTAAAGACTTTGGAATGACCCCTTGCAAAGAGAATGCAGTATTCCTTATGCCGTTCTCAACATTATACACTATCCCCAGACTGATCCTAGTGTGCCCTAGAATATCAATTATAGAGTTGAAACTGTAAGAGTTTGCTAATTTTTATTTGAAAAAATCTGATCGTATGTGGGCAAATGGATTCTGAAGGTGAAAGGGAGGAGTATAGTTTTAAACTTAGCTGAATTAATTGATATAGATATGCTTACTGTAGACTCCAGATTCAGTATAGTAACTTAAGTTAGAGTACTCAGTGTGAGGCTAGGCATTCAGCTGCTCAGAAGTTAGAAATGTTGGAGTGGATTTACTAGTTAGCCTAACTCTAACCATGTCCTTTAAGAGGATTCAGAAGATAATCATTTTAGGCATTTAGAAATATATTAATGAGAGTATTCCAGATTTTGGAAGAGTACTGAAGTGGCCAATCTTTGTAAGCAAGTGACACTTGGAAACACAGCAGAGTTCCATGAATTTGTGAGGTTACATGGATTCCAGCGTGGAAAAGGCTAAGTAGCTCAGACAGAAGCAATCAGGTAGATATGGTTATCATAATATTCATCAAATCTAGTATGGTAATAGTTTGATGAACTCTCGTGTCTGATAATGACTGGGATTAGAATAGATGGGTGGGGGGTACCCGGCTGGCTTAGTTAGAAAAGCATGTGATTCTTGATGTGGGGGTTATGAATTCAAGCCCCACATTGGGTGTAGCGATTATGGGAAACAAATTTAAAAAAATACCAAAATCTATGAGTAGCCCAATAAGGTTCTATTCAATAGAAATAACAGAAAAACTGCATATTTGATGACCTGTAACCTGACATGAACCATGGCAGTAGTCATGATCCCTTTATAAAAAGTCCCCAGTCTATACAAGTTTATAGTTTAAGAACTCTCTACATGCAGGGGAAGCCAGATACTGTGATAGGGAGAAATCTACAGTACATCTTACTTGGTACACAGACATCTTTTTATCCTTTTCCAAGGGACCTGGGGAATTCAATAGGGCAACTGGACATTTGGGAGAAATACCTAGGCATTTCAGAAAGCATTAGATGTTAGCTGTGTACTAACACAAGTCCTTGGACTCAGAATATGATGTGCTTTTTCTGTCAGAGTATGGGATTTATAGAATTCAGATGATAAAGATTTGATTTGATCCACTCTCATGCTGAATGCATCACTCATTTATTTAACTCATGAATGTATTTTGAAATATATATCATCAGGTGTGCCTGGGTGGCTCAATTGGTTAGACATCCGACTTTGGCTTAGATTATGGTCTTGCACTTTGTGAGTTCGGGTCCCCCATCAGGCTCTCTGCTGACAGCTCAAAGCCTGGAGCCTGCTTCTGATTCTGTGTCTCCCTTTCTCTCTGCTTTTCCCCTGCTCACACTCTGACTCTCTCTCTCAAAAATATATAAACATTATAAAAAAAAGAAGAAATATATATTATCAGCAGTAGAACAACCTATAATGGTTTCTGGCATATTAGAAAGGACCAAGTGGAAACCACTGGAATATGTTGTATTACCAGGAGAGTAAATGTAAAGCATTACCTCACCCCTGGGGAACTGCAGAAATAAGTATCATCATAAACCACTTAAAAGAGGCAGGGATATGAAATTGTATGACTTCCTGACTTAACTCTCTAGTATGAATAGGTCTTCAAGAATGCTGGTGAATTATCACTTGAGTTTAGTAGGTGGGAACTTTATTTATTTTTTATTTATTTATTTTGAGAGAGAGAGTGAGTGTGGGTTGGGCAGGAGCAGAGAGAGTGATAGAGAGAGAATCTCAAGCAGGCTCCATGCTCTTAGCATGGAGCCCGCTGTGGGCCAAGAACTCACAAGCCATGAGATCATGCTCTGAGCTGAAGTCAGATACTTAACTGAGCCACCCATGCACCCCTGGTGGGAACTTCATTAAATAATGTGTTCCAGATGTGGTGTTTTTACTGAGACAAATGAACATGATCGTATCTACTGGTCTTGCAAATATATTTTCTATCCCAATGTATCTAGAACACCAATAGTATTTTTTTTTTCCACTTGGCATGGATTGCAATATACTTTAGCTACTTTGCCTCAGAATTCTGTGCATTCTCTGACATAATTTAATGTATAGGGACTTTGTCTTATTATCCCTATTATCCCAAAGGACATAAAGCTAGGCCTTGAAATTAATGACTTTATGCTGATATAATCTGGGGAATATTAAGTAGCAGATGCTTTAGGTACACATATACTTGAAAATAGGAGCAATATCCATGAAAATATAAGGAGTTGTGCAGTGAACCATGTAGACGGTCTACTGGTTTAGAAATTTTCAAGAAACTGTTGAAGTTTGAATTTTGTACCATTAAGAAAGAAACATAGAATGTAGTGGATCTCTTCATTTTGAAGGCAATATATACCACGTTTGGCTATGTTACTTGAAGACACTTATTAGGTGTAGCAGATGGCCTCACCCATATTCTCTCACCTATATCTCCTTATCTGTACCTTTCTCAGCATTCCAAGAAAACTTAGAACCGACAGCACCTAAAGTCCTTTGTCTGAGGGATTTCTGTGATTGCCAGAGCATACTTTTGTGTCCATTACTCTGTGTCTTGACAAACTGGGATGCTGCATGCAGACTGTATTAAGTCTCATTAGGAGAAGCCTTGCAAATGCCCCTGGTGTTAGGGATTAAAGTCATGCTCTCTCAGTCAACTAACCAGTCTACTGAGAATCCCTTCTCAAGTTGCATTAAGGCCATATAGACTAAATGTTTAACCATGACATATGGTAACTATTTGACTGGAGGTGCCCAAAGTGCCTGTTATGATTCATCTGTTTGGATGTGCTAAACTGCAATACATTTTCAAGTGGAGGTGGTCTATATGCGATCTAACTCAAGTAGGCTTTTCTCAGCTTATACTTCGGTGTCAAGGGGATGTTTGGATGATCAGTTGATTAAGAAGGAAAGAAAAATGAAGGCTTAATTACCACTGGTTTTGCATGATAGATTAGCACCAACCTGAAGTGGATGGTTTTAGTTTTACAAATATACTCAAGGATAGCTTGGCCTCAGCTTGTAAAGTTTATCTCATCAAGGTTGACTTGACTCATCACCATTACTGAATGCCCAACCTGAAGGCTGTAGCCCCCAATATGGTACCATACTCCAGGGAGATTAGCCAGATACCTAACATACTAAACTGTAACATCATGGAACTAAAGTATTTTGAATTTGAATTTGCTTTTTCTTGCCTGCTGTGATTAGCCAGCCCCACCATCCTTAGATCCATTAAAGGCTTAATCTTCAATCATGGTGTTCCATACCACGTAGTTCCTGAACATGAACTCACTTTACATCAAAAGAAGTAGGGCAATAGGTATAGCATGTGAGATTCATGTTATCTCCCAGAAGCTGCAGTGGAGTTTGTGAAATACAATTTTTAGCTTTGTATCACCTGGAGTCCAGGAAAGCATAAAGAAGAAGGTAGGAATGGATACTAAGGGTCAATCAACATTTTCTGAATTAGTATAAATACCCAGAATGGTGGAATGGCCCACCGAAGACTGTTAGAGCTTCAGATCAGAGACTACTTTGTGAGGTTGAGGTGCTGTCATATGGGATACAACATATACTTTGAATTAGTGATCAACATGTGATTCTGTGTCTGTCCTATTGAGACTATGTAAGTTTGGGAACCAAGGGGGAGGAAAAAATAATAATACCTCTCGTAGGTTCAGCTAATGACCCACTCACAATAGCTTTACTTCCTGTGTCACTTGTTTATTCCTGGAAATAAAAATCACTTCAAGTGTATTCGGCAGAAAGGGCTTTAATGTGGGTAATTAGGTGCTTATGAAATCATTGGAAGGCTGAAAGAATGAGTATCAGGAGTCATTTTAGGAATAATGGATTTCAAAAAAAATCCCTCTTATAGCCACAATTCTGGAATCGGGTAGTTGAAATGAAGAACTGACTGGAACGGTGAATGCTTATCAACTATATGTGGAACACTTCTCAGCTCAGAAACTCTGCTGCTTGAGAGGCTTAGTACCCAAAGAAAGATGGCTTTCATCAGGGAAATGGCAACTATTCATTGAATTCAGGCTGAGCCAACCCACCCAGTTATTTCAGACTTGTGCCACTTGATAAATATGTAAAAAAGAGTTTAGGGTGGACATGGGAGATTGTTGCTGTCAATAGGTTGCTGCACGGATCCGAGGGGATGCTTTGTGGCACCATCTTGTACTGCTTCAGTGAGATACATTAATAAAAGACTATATTAATATCTCAAATCCTTCAGGACTGAAAGTTTAGATCATTTCATTGGGTAAAGAAACCTGGTCAGCAAAGAAACAGAGTGAAATTGGACCTGGAAGGAGGTGTGGAGGAAGGAAGTAAAAAATATCAGGAATAGCATCATGTCCATTTGCAGAGAACTGTAACATCTGCCATATTTTCATATCTGTTATGATGTCTCATGTGTATTTTTGTAGCTTAAATTTTCTTCTTTTTCTCTCATTTTCTTACTATCATTTATATGTATGATTTATATATATATATATATATATAACCACTNNNNTTTATAGGCCATTATATATACATAATACACATATTATTTATATTTGTATATCTGTCTTTTGTATGTTAGTGATGAACTTTATGGTTTAGTCTATAGGTTATAGAATATTAGAAAGTGACAGTATTAGAGAGGATCTTGGACTTGGAGCTGGATGCATTTAACTTAAAGGTCTTTGGATTGCTCACTGTTGGAGGAGAGAAGGTGTGTTTTTAGATGGAATGGCTGTATTATGTTAGGCAAGAGCTCCTTTTTGTGTGTGTAAGGGGGGTTAAATGAGGAAAGAAAATGTAGGTTGATGTGGAACAAACAGTGGTCTTTAAGGGAACATTTGTCATCCATTTTGGCCACTTAATATCTGAACTTCCTTCCTTGTTTTGGGTACTCCCTTATCTTAGGAGTCTTGTTGTGGGCACGGTCTGCCACTTTCTGGAATTGCTGAAAATACCAGTTATTTGCTTTTCTTATCCCACATCCCCTTTGGCTCTCTGGCAGCAGGGTTGCAAGCACATACTCCAAGCTCTAGGAGCAGCTGCCTTCGAGTGACAGGGAAGGCATACCCTCAAAGGCACCTCCCTATAGGGCAGTGGCTACAGAAAGACTATGTTGCTGGGACAGCATTGGTGCGGGATCAATGAGACCATCCGTGTTCCTGCTTGTGTTCTTGAGTGCTCATCAGGGACAGTTGGCATGTCCCCCCTCTACTCATTCTGAGGCATGGTAATTGGGAAGCTTTTTGTCTGTGTTGCCCCAAATCTAGGTCTCCTGCCTTCCTGGAAATTCTGTGCATTACTCATTATCCCTTTTCTTTTTAACCCTTTTTCTTTTTAATACTTTTTCCTTTTTCTTTCTTTAACCTATTCAACGATATAATACAAAGAGCACTGGATTTGTAAACAGGAGACTGGTTTGGAAGCAGGGCATACTACCTAGTGGTATGACCTGGGGTATATTTAACTTCTGAGAGCCACAGATTTTTTTAATCTGTAAAATGGGAATAAAAATTCCCATCTCAACCATGTAGTACAAAGACCATGTGAGCTAATACTTGTGAAGGTTCTTAGACCTGTGCCTGGCATATCTTGTTTTTATTATTGTTTTTGTTTTTAAATAAGCAGCACGATGGGAAGATTCAGTGTTTGAGCACAGAGTAACTGTGCTGTTGTTATACTGTAGGACTATATTTAATATTGCTTTCATTAAAATGTCCTGGAAAAGAATGTTTTCTTGCTTGCTCCTGAGAGTGCACAAAGTAATAGAGTTATAATTTCCAATTCTGAATGCAAGTGTTTTTTGCTTTTCATTCAAGCATTTCCACTGCACATAGTTCACATTTCTGAGGGTTATCTTGGGAACTGCAGATAGCAAAATGTGCCTTTATGTCTGATTGCTGTTAGAAGGTTTAATAAAGTTGGTGAATATATTAACAGGTATGCCATTTACGGTGAAAAGCAGCTTGCTTATTTGTCAATTAAATTATTTTTACAAAGGCATAGTATACATAGAAAGTAAAAATAAGTTACACATCTATATAACCATCACTTAACTGAAGCCTCTTGTATAATTCTCCCCATATCCTTTCTCTGTCTTCCTTCTGGAAGTATGCATAAAAGTGCTTGGAATTATATACAACAAACTTAGAAGCAGGAATCAGGTGGTGCTTTCACTTTTTTTCAGCTCTTTGTAGTTTGAATTTTTTTTAGGAGTACATTTTTTTCAATTAGGAAAATAATACACTAAAAATGAAAAAGGATCCTATTAATTGCATTGGAGCAGAAGACACTAATGAATTAAAAAAATAAATATAGTAGACTTGCTTAAAAACAACAACAACAACTACAAAAAAACAACCCTGAGATTTCAGAAGCCTCTTAGCCAAAATCTATTTAGACAATTTTTAGTGTATCTGGCTTAATTGTTCTCTGCGACTGGTAGTGATTAAAAGGGTGGGCTTTGCATCCGTTGGGTCTAGTTTCAAACCCAGTTCCAACACGGACTAGCTCTGTCATAACACATTATGACTACCTCAACACATTATGACTACCTCGTGTAAACTCCTTTGTACCTTAGTTTCCACATCTATAAAACATGGATAGTTACAGAATCAACCTCACAAGATGATCATGAGGATTTGATGTATAATTACTAAGGACAATGGTGTAACAATAGTATGTATGCATATACAAGAAGTGGGATTATGTCAAATGTAATCAGTCCTAATCTGTCACATTGATAGATGATAATGTCCTCACACTCCTGTTCTCTAAATTTGCTCTTGGAAAAACTCTTAATACATGGAGAAATCTTCCTGGTCTTCTGATTTACTTACCCAGTTTTTAGCAGTTGGTATTCTGCTCTTCACTGCCTTTTTTAAAGTCATCACCCACCCTTTTTTTTTAAATCTAGATTTTGAAATATTCATTCTTGTTTTCAAGTAGTTTCTTCTCCCCCTTATCCTTTCTTCCTTTTCTCTATTCTTTTCTTGTTTTAATGATAAAATAGCCTCTTTAATGCCGTTAACATTAGAATGAAATATCTGTTTAAGGAAATAGCCTCTTTCCTGCATTAACAATGGATCTGACATCTTAGTTTTTCTTCTATTTCAATTTGCTCTTACTCTTCATGTGTTCAGTAGCTTTTCCATATTGCCCAATCCCTTAAAATTAACATCTGTAGAGTATGTACTGATTCCCCAAACTGATTATGCCTTAAACTGACGAGAAGGCTTTATTAAAAATACAGATGCCTCTATCTTATTCCTGAAGATTGTCATTTGGAAACTGTGTTATAAGACCCAGGAATCCTACTTTTAAAAATAAGTATTCAATACTTTGACACCATTGTTACATATAGACCAATATTTGGGAAACCTTGACTTCGATTGCTCAGTATGTATAGCTAGTAAAACTCAAGTTGCCTGGAGTTGTATATTTATTCTCATTACTTTTTCTTAATAGCATTCTCTCTAAGCGTAGTAGTTGGTGTGTTATCGGTAAGCCTTCCTTTACTCATCCACAAGCAACAAGAGCCAACCATCAGGCATTTCTTCTCTGAATTTAAAGTTGACTATAATGGGCTTTTTTAATACTATTAACTATATGCATTAAAAATATATATATTTGGATTTCGATATTTAATTTATATGTATATATATTTAGATTTCAATATGTTAGTTACTTTATGTTGATTTGTTACTGTTACATAAGCTAATAATTAAGACTTAATTTGCCTCTGGACATAGTTTTAGGTACACCTTATAAGTTGCTGTAGTATTATTGTTACTATTTCCTAAATAATCTGTGAGTGGTTTGGCTTAGGAGAGCCTAAAAAGTGTTCAGGTTGTTGAAGGTTTTTGTTTTGTTTATGCTTAAAGATTTATTATACTGTAGAATGATAATGGAGCTTGCTGCCTGTATAATTTTTACTATTTTGAGTTTAGCCAATATTTCTTTTTAGGTAATACATGGTAAAATAATATGAATGTTCTGTGGATATAAAAATATTGGCTTAGTATGAATAATCTTATGTATTGTTATTTATAGTTTGACTAATCTGTCACATTTATGCTGTGACATTTCTTGAGTGTTTGTTACTTTTCCTTTATTTCTTTTAGATTTGTTTTTCTGTTCCAGGGCAATGTTATTCCATGTATAAAAGTTAATAGTTGTTAGAATTACATTATATTTTTATATCTTGTAATATATTAATGCCCTCTTTATTCATTTAATGCTTGGCCTTCATTTTTGCTTTTACTGATACTAATATAAGAACTATCACTTTCTTTTGGTTTATATTAGTCTATTATATTTTTGTCCGTCCATTTATTTTTCAACTTTCTGTGTCACTTTGTAAATCCTGAGGCAATTTTTAAATCTAAGAATTTTTGTCCATAATAGGGGTGTTTAACTTATTTATATTGATTATAATTATTAGGATAATCGATATTACTCTTCTTTCAAAGAAATATTTCCTTTTTGAAATGTATTTTTGCTGTCTCTTGTCCTTTCAACTATAAACTGTGCATTCTTTGCTTCTATTTTTGTTAGTCTTTTGGAAACTATACATCCTGATTTTAATTTTCTAAATGGTGCCTATTCTCTTTCTAAAGCATGTATTATTAATTTTTTTCCAGTTTTCAAAGCTGACTGAAATAATAGCTTAAAACACTAAATGGCAGAATTCTACAGGAACTATTGGGGAAAACAACACCCGTTGCTGCCTCTGAGAGCAGCGGTAGGAAACAACTTGAGTTTTTGTGTAGACTTGTATTTTGGACTAGTTAAACCATATAGCATTAAAAAATATCTTTTTAAAAATCATAATGTATCTGCTCCTAGGATAGCCATACCATGTTGCTTTGCTCTAAGTGAATAAAAATGTAGTGGAGCTAGAAAAGATTCGAGGAAAGAAAATGAATACAAAATCAGTTGAGAGGCTTCCATAGAAAGCCAAATTTTAAAATAATATATAAAAATAAAATAAAATATTAGATTTAGAATTTCAGACAGGATAGAACTCTGAACCACAGGAAGCTGCCTTAAAAAGAATTTGTAATTGTTTTTTAACATAATGAATTTTTCAAAATGTTTTAAATTTATTTAAAAAATCAAATACAGGCCTGTCTCTTTGGCCTGCAATAACAGTGATATAATTGTCCCTTTGACCAAAGAGATGGAGATTAGTGGGGATCATTTTTATTATCTTGTTGCTTTGAACCATGCCCTGGCTAAAATACTTGAATTGGAGGTAGTCTTTTGAGTTAGAAGAGATCAAAATGGTTCAGATGTTCACCACATCTGTCATTCTTCTTTCAGTTATATTCACTTTATACAGTTTAGAATTATTTATGATTTTCTTGGATGCCCAAAGCCCACATTTCTGCCTTGGAGGTGGTAGGGAATAACACAAATAAAGACATAGAACAAAAGAGAGCGAAAAATTTAAAGGAGCCTACTGAAAAAGTAAGAGAAATGGAGAACTGATTAGCGGTAGGCCTGTCAATCACTTTGGTATGGCTTATAATGGGAATCCGGTAGGTGATCCGATGAAGTTTCCCCAGAACTTTTCATTAGGCCAGATAAGTGAGATGGTTGACCTGGTGGTTTGGGGAAGCAAAAATGACTAATATAAGAATGTGTGTCCATTGTAAGATCATAATTGACTGTGATATTTTGCATATAGAGGAAGACCCAGTGAAAAGCTTGGGTTCTACAACTTACTGGTATCTTCATCCCTGCAAGAGTTCCTTTAAAAAAAGAAGTTGAGAAAGCATTATGCTCATGTCAAGCATTTGGTCAATAGCACAATGTCTGTAGCCGTGGCGCAATATTACTAAGTAGATTACGTTGTCAAATGGTGTATTCTTTAAAAAGTATTCATTTTCCAACAACAGTAGGTGAGGATCATCTGATGAGATGACTCTTTAAATTATATCTTAAATTAGGAATTTACCTGGCCAAGGAATTCTGAATATTTGGTAAATTCATTTAAAAGCAATTATGTGGAGCATTGGTACATTAGTCACTGTGAAGAAAACCATTTATAAAACTTGTTCAGCAATAGTTTTTCATATTTTAGAGAAAAATGTGGAACAACTATGACCTCTCTGGAATGTAGCCCAGGAGAAAGAAAGCAGACATATGGAAGAGTTTCAGGATATTTATTCCCCATTCACAAACAACACATTTTTTTCAAGTTAAAAAGGTCTGACTATGTCTGTGTGTTTTTTGGCATTCTACACCTTTCCCTAGTAGCTGATGAGTTACATAACTTCTGTCTGCTCCAGTTCTGTATCACAAACGGTGTAGCAGGAAGATGGGATCGTGGTTCTCATACATGGATATCAGTTCATAAGGGAAACAGCCACATGCCAGAAAGCTTTGAAGGTCAAGCTGTTTGCATTGTGTCCACTCTCTTTTTTCTTGTCCCGTTGGTGACATATTTATAAGAGCAAGTAGGTTATGTGGTGACTTACCATGGTGTTCTCAGGGAATGCACTGTGTTTTGTTCAGTCTTAGGTTAATCAAGAAAGCCATTCTAATGGAACTTGACAAGGTAGACAGAACTGTTTTATGACTGATGAGATTTTTTAAAAATTGAACTGTGATTTTTCTGGGGGCAATAATAGCAAGGGATAGTTATGTCTTAAAATCTTAAGAGACAAAGGAGGGTTTGCAAGCAACCAAATGAACACAGATTTGAAGTGAATGAGAAGAGAGAAAACCAGAACGACTGCAAGTGTTTTGCAGGTCTCAGAGCATGCGTACTTATTTATGGTCCATTGTTTGTGACATGGCATATGATGTCACCCGGTACTGGGCCCTGGAGGGAAACCTAAGTTTACCCAATGTTAACCATGGTGAGATGGACTTTGCCAAAAGTTTAAAGAGAAACACATGATCCCTGGATTGTTCTAGTATCTAATTAGATACTGAGTAGTGGGAATGTTGAATAACAAGAGCAGGAAAAAAACCTGGCATGTCTTTTGTTGAAATTCAATCCTCTTGTTCCCCCCTCCGCACATTCTCTGCAAGAGTCTGAAAACTTTTCAATCACATTTTTTTAAGGATGCAGTGAATTTTATCACAATTTTGTCAATCAAAACCACATGTGCTTGCTCTACTGATGACAGAGGATAACAGAATCATATTTGTTAAGACCAAAACTCAGGTAATAAATAAGTGGGGTGCAATGTGAAATCTAATGTTCTTTAAAAGAAACAATGAACATTACCGACAAATTTTATTTGTAGAGTAAAATGAACTATTTGGAGAGAAAACCATATGAAAGTTGCACTTGTGACTCAATGACCTTTTTTTACCCTTAATCAGACCAATTCTATTTTTCTGACTTGAGGTCATAATAAGGACTCTACTTCAAACTGCCCAGCATCATTGTGATATAGATTAAACTCCACAAGTGTGGGTTATGGTCATGACCATGTTTTAGAGCAAAGATTGGCAAACTACAGTCTGTAGGCAGATCTAGCCTTGTACTTGTTTTTGTGAATAAAGAGTTACTAGATCACAGCTATGTCCATTTATTGACATGACACCTGTGGCTGCTTTCATGGTACATTGGTAGAGCTGAGTGGTTGTGGAAGAGACCAAGTGGGTCACAAAGCCTAAAATACTTATCATCTGACCTTTTACTGAAATAAGTTATTAGCTGCTCTTTTAGATGATCAAGAATATTCAGACAAAATACAATCAGAATAACTAATTCCTGGGGAACAAGGAATAAGAGTTGTGGTCTTTTAAGAAACATTTCCTTCAGCTTCTCGGGCTATGATTTTGTTATGTTTTTAGTGGTATAAGGCCTGTGTGTGTGACAAAGGCCATTCCACTCAAAGATCTCCATTCTCTGTCACTGGAATTGTTAACTCTTGGGTTTGGCTTTGGCACGGGGCCACAAGTTCTCTATCTTCCCCCTCACTGAGAACAGCTTGGCCACAGCCTAAATGCATGGTAGCCGCTTTAGGAGTGTGGAAGCTTCAAGTTTGTCCTTTGATATCATCACCGTAGAATGTTTTGTCCTAACATTTGGGTCCCAGGATAGTTAAAGGGCCAATCATTGCCTTGCCTTTAGAAAGTGATGAATGTGAGAGTGTCATTTTGCCTGTTTTTATTTTTAGCTTTGGAACCCGTTTGATTTCAGGAATGCTATCAATTTTAATATGATTGCACAAAGAGAACAAAAGAAATGTAATCATATCTTGAACAAGATCTTTGATCACTTAATTGATGAATTAAAGACTCTCAAATGCTGTGCACCAGGCGGAATGCTTCAGATTTACCGGTAATTTTAGAAGTCCTTTGTTATTAGTTCCTTATTTCCAGCCATCCCACAAAAGGTATTTCAAAATGTATATGAAAGTCAGAGCCAAGCTGCCTCTCTTCTCCAACAGCTACAGAGCTCCAGGGAACTTTTCTAGGAAGGCAATGTCAGGATATTTGGAAAGATTAATTCATCTCTAGGTGATAGGAACCAGGTTCTGTCCATTTGAAGGGAAAGAAAAGAAGGGGGAGGTGGACAAAAATGAGACACTAGGAAAAAAATATAGGCTACATTACTAGAGAAAATAACCATTAAATGTGTAAGGCCTGTGGGCCTTTGCTTAAAAGAAATCAGGCTGGGGGGCAGTTAGGAATTTGAATGGTAATATAAAAGGTCTCTACTCTGATTTGGTATTTTCAGGTGATTAATGCTCTCTACTGTCCCTTGCATCATTCTTGGTAAGTATGGAGATGGTAATAATTTTAGCAGGCTGGTTTTATTTTGTGTGTAGCTTATCTAACAAAGTGGAGATAGCAGTTTCTCAGCAACTTCTTCCAGCTTTAACTTGTTTGTATGTCTGAACTGCAGAACATCTTTTGAGCTTACCTCTGCCACTCAGAAAACAAGCCAAATCTCTCGTGTCCAGGAAATCCCTGGATACTGGACGTTGCTGGTGCCTGTGTGCTTTGTAGCATCAAGAGTGAAGGGGAAGCAAAGTGGTGAGCCATCATGCATCTTGGAGGCAGTGTAATAGAAACAGAGTTCTTTGTTGTACAAATTCCTATGGCTAGTGCATTGAAATATTTTTTACATGGGGGCCAAATTTAAATTTAAGTAAATCTAAAGTCGGCACCTGATTTTAGGGAGGCAGTAGAGAGAACTGTGAGCCAGAGGCTTGTTGGATTCTGCACAGATATTTTATCAGTCCATATTTATACTCTCTATTTATGACTTACAGAATATATGAATGATCACAGTTGCCAGTGGGAGAGATACACAGCAAAGCTTCTTAGACCATTTTCTTGGAGAGGTTTATGAAATAGGCTATTTTGATATTAGAAAGGAAAAAAACAATTAGATGAACATGGCATACCTGGATGTCCCTGAAAGAGTTAGGCCTCAGCTGGAAATTTGAGTTTAGTTTTGGGGATCACATCTTAAAATGTATATTACACATGAGAATATGTCAAGAACAGCTAAGTGGACTTGAAAGGATGTATTCATTCATTCTGTGGAGATTTTGGATATTTATCATGTGCCACCCACTGTATTAGCCACTGGAAATACAACAGTAAAAGACAGATATTGAACCTACTTTCATGGAGCTTAGTCTAAAGGGGAAAATAGTTAAATATGCAAATCAGCTAGTTAACTAACTCCTGAGGGAGCTGTGATAAGCACTGGGCTGGGGGGGTGGGGGGAAGTAGTTCCTAATTTAGGAAGAATGTCAGAGACATTGTCTTTAGGGAAATAATACTTAAATAGAGGACTGAAGGATGGAGAGGAACAGGTTGAGGAACAGTCTAGTAGAGGGCAACAGTACTCAGATGGGAAGAAATTTACCATGTGCTAGGAACTGACCACAGGCTATTGTCACTATAATACAGCAAATGAGGTGGGAGAGAGAGAATGTGGTGGCATCAGAGGGGAAGGGCTTGGATCAAGGACCAGGGGTAGGAGGTTGAAATTTTTTGAGTGTCCCAGGTTTCAAGCAAGGGAACAATATGATATACTTTACATTTTAGATAGATTGTTCTTGGCTCTCATATGAAGAATGGCCAAAAGAGGGGTGAACATGGAAGAGGGAAGAGGGCAATTAGGAGACTTCATAAGCTCAGGCTGGAAATGATCATAGCAGCTTGGAGGAAAAAACTTGTATGAATTCATGTACACTAAAAGGAAAATTAGCAGCTCTTGTGTTGGATTGGAGGCTAGGGTGAGGGATAATTAGAAATCAAACATGACTTTCAGGTGACTACCATTTGTTCAGATGGAGAAGAATAGGGAAGAACATGTCTGAGGAGTAGAGTAGAGGAAATAAAGAGGTATGACTGGAGGAACTGGCGGTGTTTCTTCTGGGAAGAAGAAAACTCTGGAGAAGGTGAAGTGCTTCGTGGTCCACTTTAAATCATTGGTTCTTACTTCTTGTGGGGGAGGTCACAGATAATTTTAGAATATGTTGACAGCTGAGGATTCTCTGTAAGACAAAGGGATTGTATATCCAACATTTCATATGATTTTAAGAGCTCCAGGGACCACTCAAAGCTGACCTGGGGATTATTCATAGACCCTAGCTTTTAAAAACCCTTCCTTTAATATGTGAAGGCCTGCCTATATAAAGGGCATTGGACTATTATCACCATTGATCATTAGACATTCTGGATTATAGGTGATGTTGTATCCAAGAAACCTTTGCCTCATCCAGCATCATGAAGATTTACTCCTCTGTTTTCTTCTGAGAATTTTACTAGCTTTAGCTCTTATTTAGGTCTGTGATCCATTTTGAGTTAATTTTTTTTTTTTTTTTTGGTCTAGTGTGAAGTAGAGATCCAACTTCATTCCTTTTTATGTGGCTCTCGATTGTCCCAGCACCATTTTTTTGGAAAGACTACTATTTCCCCATTAATTTTTTTTGACACTCTTATCAGAAATCAATTGATCATAAGTGTCAGGATTTATTTTTGGACTCTAAACTCTGTTTCATTGATCCACATGACTGTATTTATGTCAGTATCACACCATCTTGATTACTAAAGCATTGTAACAAGAAATCAGGAAGTAAGAGTCCCCAGCTTTGTTCTTTTTCAACATCATTTTGCCTATTCTGAATTTTTTGCTCTTCCATAGGAATTTTAGCATCAGTTTGTAAATTTCTACAAAAAGCTAACTGGGATTTTGATAGAGATAGAGTTTAACTTGTAGATCACCTTAGTGTGAATATTGCTATCTTTGCAGTATAGTCTTCTGCTTCATGAACATGGAATATCTTTCCATTTATTTAGGTCTTCCTTTGTTTCTTTTAGCACTGCTTTGTAGTTTTCCATCTGTAAGCTTTGTGTTTCTTTTATTATATTTATTTGTATTTTTCCTTTTTAATGCTATTACAAATGGAATTTACTTAATCTTCATTTCATAATCTTCATTTCAAGTGTATGGAAATACAATTAATTTTATTATATTGATCTTGTATCCTGCCATCTTGCCGACTTTATTAGTGCTAATATTTTTATAGTGGTTACCTTAGGTTTTTCTATATACAAGATCATATCATCTGTGAATAGAGACAGTTTTACTTCATTTTAAATCACATGCTGTTTCTTTTTCTTGCCCAATTGCCTTGTGTTAACAAGGCAACATTCCATTAAAATGTTGAATGGAAGTGATAGCAGACACCTTTGTTGTGTTCCTGATCTTTTCTAGATGTCCTTCATTAGGTTGATAAAACTCCCTTTAATTTATTCATATCATGAAAGTGTGTTAGATTTGGTAAATGCTTTTTCTGCTTATATTGAGATAATTATTTTCTTAAAAAAAATTTTTTTTTAAGAGCGAGAGTATGAGTGGGAGACAGGGGCATAGGGAGAGAATCTCAAGCAGACCTCATGCTCAGTGTGGAGCCCAGTATAGGACTCAATCCCATGACACTGGTATCATGACCTGAGTGAAATCAAGAGTTGGATGCTCAGCCAACTGAGCTACCTAGGTGTCCCTTAGATGATTATTTTTTGTTCTTTATTCTGTTAATGTATATTACATTAATTGATTTTTAGATTTTGAATCAACCTTGTGTTCTTGGGGTAAATCCTACTTGGTCATGGTGTATATTTGTATATATTGCTAGATGTGATTTTTTATGTATTCATATTTTGTTGGGAATTTTTATATCTATAATGGATAATGGTCTATAATTTTTTTCCTTGTTACATTTTGGTTTTGTTTTCAGAGTAATAGCGGCCTCACTGAATTTATTTGTTCCTTCTTATATGTTTTGAAAGAGTTTGTGAAAGATTGGTATTCTTTTTTGAATGTTTGGTATAATTCATCAGTGAGACCATCTGGGCCTGGACTTCTTTTCGGAAAGTTTTGATATTATTAGTGGGATCTTGTTACTTTTTTAGGGCTATATAGAGTGTTTTAAATGTCTTCTTGAATATGTTTTGGTAATTTGTGTCTTTTTAGGAATCTGTCCTTTTAATTTTTTTTAATGTTTATTTATTTTTGAGAGAGCATGAGCAGGAGCAGAGAAAGAGGGGGACACAGAATCTGAAGTGGGCTCCGTGCTGACAGCAGAGAACCTGATCTGGGCTTAAACTCATGAACCATGAGATCATGACCTGGTTTGAAGTCAGATGCTCAACTGACTGAATCACCCAGGTGCCTTGGCATCCATACCTTTCACCTAAGCCTTCTAATTTGTCAGTATACAGCTGTTCATAGTATTCCCTTAAAATCTTTTTCCCCCTCAAGGTTGGTAGCAATGTTTAATGTCATTGCTGATTTTAATAATTGTATCTTCTCTTTTTTTCTTTCTTGGGTACTCTAGCTTAATTTTGTTGATCTTTTCAAACAAACAACTTTTGGTTTAGTTTTATTTTTTCTATTTTTCCTATATTTTATTTAAACATTTTTTTAGTCTAATGTTTACTATTTCTTTCCTTTTGTTAGGTTTCAGTTTAGTTTGCTCTTCTTCTAGTTTCCTTTCCCTTACCACCCTTCTAGTTTCTTTTTAAAAAAATTTTTTAAAAATGTTTTTATTTATTTCTGAGAGAGAGACAGAGAGCAGAGGGGTGGTCAGAGAGAGAGAGAGAGAGAGAGAGAGAGAAAGGGAGATACAGAATCTGAAGCAGGCTCCAGGCTCTGAGCTAGCTGTCAGCACAAAGGCTGAAGTAGGGCTTGAACCCACAAACCGTGAGATCATGACCTGAACCGAAGTCAGACGCTTAACCAACTGAGCTACCCAGGCACCCCCCTTCTAGTTTCTTAAAATGGAGGATTGATCTTTCTTCCTTGGGTGCCTGGGTGGCTTAGCTAAGCATCTAACTCTTGATCTTGGCTTAGGTCATGATCTCACAGTTTTGTGGGTTCAAGCCTTACACTGGGCTATGCACTGCCGGTGGGGAGCCTGCTTGGGATTTTCAATCTCTCTCTCTTTCTCTTCCCTGCTCATGTTTTTGTGCTCTCTCTCTCTCTCAAAAATAAAAATAAAACTTTAACAAAAAATATTTTTCTTCCTTTATAGGTATTGACAACTATAAATTTCCTTCTGAATATTGCTTTAGATGCATCCCATAAATTTTGGTATGTTGTGTTTTTGTTTTCATTTATCTCAGAGTAGTTTCTAATTTACTTTGTGATTTCTTCTTTGACCCATTGATTATTTAGGAATATGCTGTTTAATTTTCACATGGTTGTAAATTCCCCAAATTTTCCTTCTGTTAAGGATTAATTGCCCTGTGGTCACAGAATATACTATATGTGATTTCAGTCTTTTAAAACTTAACTTGTTTTATGGCCTAGCATGCCATTTATCTTGGAAAATGTTCCATGTGTACTTAAGAAGAACGTGTATTCTGCTGTTTGGTGGAGTGTTCTAGAGATGGTTGTTAGGTAAAATTGGTTTATGGTGTTGTTTAAAAATCTGTGTTTATAGATTTTTTTATCCATAATTGAAAATGGGGTATTAAAGTTTTCTCTATTGTATTTGAATTGCCTATTTTATCCTCAGTTCTATAAAATTAAAGTTTTGCATCATGTATTTTGGGGCATTTGTTGTTAGGTGCATGTATTGTTAAAATTGTTATATATTCATGATAGAGTGATTTTTGTTACATCGTTGTGAAATGCCCTGTATCACGAGTTGCATTTTTTTGTTTTAAAGTCACTTTTGTCTAATATTAATATAGCCGTTGCAGTTCTTTTATTGTTGCTGTTTGTAGGATTTTTTTTTTCTATCATTTTACCTTCAATCTGTTTGTATCTTTCAACCTAGTGTCTATCCTACAGACGACGTATAGGTGATACTGTTTTTTTTTTAAGGCCACTCCAACAGTCCCTGCCTTTCAGTTGGATTGTTTAATCCATTCACACTTAGTGTTGTTATTGATATGGTTGGAATTACATCTGCTATTTTGTTTTTTGTTTTCTACATGTCTCATGTGCATTTTTTTCCCTATCCCTCCTTACTGTATTCTTTTGTATTAGTTACTTTCTATGTCACATTTTCATCCCACTAGGGATTTTCAAGTTATATTTATTTGAGTTACTTTGTTAGTAGTGGTTCCAGGGTTTACAGTGACACATTTTAAGTTATCAGAATCTATATTTGATTTATACTGACTTTGTACAATGAAATCTAAAAGCTTTACTCCTTTATTGCTAAATTCCCTCTTCTTTTTTGGGGGGGGCTATTGTTTTACACGTTATGTCTGTACATATTACAAACATAACAGTGCATTGTTAAAATTACCATATTTTAATCCTCTAAAGAAAGTGAGAGAAGAAAGGAGAACTTCCTTTAGTGTTTCTAGTAGGTCTTTTTGCAGCAGATTACTTGGGATAATTTTCTGTTCATCCAGGAATATCTTGTTCATCTTCATTTTTGAAGTATAGTTTTGCTAAATATAAGGGTTTTGGCTGATAGTTGTTTACTGTCAGTGCCTAGAATAAGTGATACTACTGCCTTTTGGCCTATACTGTTTGTAATGAGTAGTTTGCTCTTAATTATATGGGGGTTCCTTTTTACGTGATAAATTATTTTTTCCATTACATATATATCGGTGTGTGTAATAGTGTCCCACATTTCTCTAAGGTTCTCTTCATGATCTTTGTTCCCTATTTTTTTTCTGGTCTTCAGATTGCATGATTTCTGTTAATAGCTTTTCAAGTTTGCAGATTTTTTTCTTTCACCAGCTATACTCTTGAACTGTCTAGTGAATATTTCATTTGGGTTATTATATTTTTCAACTCCAGATTTTCTTTGTAATAGTATCTTCTTCTTTATTGATATTCTTCATTTTATATGTTTGTCTTCCTAACGTCTAATTCTTTAATAGTGGTTTCCTTTAGTTTTTGAACGTATTTGTAATAGTTGTTTTGAAGTCTTTGTCTGCATGGTCTACTGTCTAGGTTTCTTGAAAACAGCTCCCAGTCCAATCTTTTTCTGCCCTTCTTTGCTTATTGCTGGGCATAGTCCCTCTTCCTCCTTTCCATATTACCAGAGGAACATGGCTGCAGTGTGGGGTGGAATTTCAGTGAAGGTTTGAAGGTCCAAGAGGATAGTTATATCAGTGGATAATGAGCTGAAATTATATACTTAACTCTAACTCTTTTTCAGTGTTCTTTGGTCACCTGAGTATTTCTCATGGTCTGTTTTCCTCTATAAGCCCTAGTCACAGTGCTAACTTATTGCTACTTCCCATCACTGTCTCTGTCCTTTCTTGATTTCATTTTCCATATGTTCCTATCTCCATTCTAGGTTTCCTTAATCCTGTCTCTTCTCCTGTGTACTTTGTTTTCCTTCCGGAGTGTTGATCTTTAAAAAACACTTGCAGTAAAATATACCTAACAGTTAACATTTTAACCATTTTTAAGTGTATAATTCGTTAGCAATAAGTACATTTACAGTATTACACAACCATTACCACCAGGCATTTCCAGAAACTTTTCATCATCCCAAATAGTAACTCCATCCCCATTAAACAATAACTTTACATTCCTGCCTCCTAGTATCTGATACTAGTACCTATAGTATACTTCCTGGGTCTATGAATTTACCTATTCAAAGTATCTCATGTAAGTGGAATCATGTAATATTATTCCTTTTGTTTCTGGCTTATTTCGCTTAGCATAAAGTCTTCAAGATTCATCCATATTGGAGTATGTATCAAATGTCCCTTCTTTTTAAGTCTGAATAGTATTCCATTGTATGCACATACCACTTTTATCTATTCATCTGTTGGTAGAAACTTGAGGTGTATCCACCTTTGAGCTATTATGAACAGTGCTACAGTAAACATTGGTATGGAAGTATCTGTTTTCAGTCTCATCACTTTATTTGGATATATATCTAGGATTGGAATTGCTGGATCATATGGTAATTCTATGTTTATCTTTTTAAGAAGCTTCCAAACTTTTGTCCACAACAAATATACCATTTTACATTCCCACCAGTAATACATAAGACTTGAAACTGCTTTACATTCTTACCAACACTTATTTATTTACCATTCTTTTGATAATGTCCATCCTAATGGATGTAAAGTGTCCTGTCCACTTTTAATTCACCCTTTACTGCTGCCAGTGAATGAATGAATGAATGAAGATTTCTTTTCTTTTATTATGATAAAGCAAATTTCCTAAGAGAAAAGGAAGAAGCTATTATAAATTTACCTACTTTTAAATTGTGAAATATTTCTAATGTACAGAAATGCATAAAAGATAATAAACTCATGTATTAACATCAGATGTATCAGATTTTTATCATTTTATCACATTTGTTTCATATTTTACTTTCATAATTTTTTTTGCCTTGAGGTGGACTTCTTACCTAACTAGTGGTTCCCTTTTTTTAAGCTAAATGAGATGATTAGAATATTTATTCTTCACCAAGTCCAGAGCACATGGCTGTTGTCAAGATACCATTTTTTAAAATATTTGTTTCTTTTCAATTCCTGTTCTATCATCTTTGATTCCAAAGGTATTTTCTTTCTTTCTTTCTTTCTTTCTTTCTTTCTTTCTTTCTTTCTTTCTTTCTTTCTTTCTTTCTTTCTTTCTTTCTTTCTTTCTTTCTTTTTTAATGTGTACTTACTTATTTGAGGGTGGGAGGAGGGAAAGAGGGAGAGGGAGAGAGAGAGGGGGAGAGAGAGAGAGAGAGACCATGAGCAGGGGAGGGCCAGAAAGAGAGGAAGGCAGAGAAACCCAAGCACCTCCCACTGCCCACCCAGAGCCAGATACAGGACTCAATCTCATGAACTTGAGATCATGAGCTGAGCTGAAATTAAGAGTTGGAAGCTTAACTGACTGAACCACCCAGGCAGCCCCAAAGGCATTTTTCCATGTTCAGAATGAAACGTTTCTTTACGTTTAGCCAGATCCATTTGCAAATGTGTCTTTCCACATTTCCTAAGTTGCTTTCTAAAATATTATTATTACAGTCTCTTGTTAGTAGGTAACCTCAGGAGTTCCATTTTTCATGTGAGGAAACTGAGGTTTGGAGAAGGATAGAGGAAACATTAAATCAGCAGATGGAAGAGATTAGCATTAAAAAGGAGGACAAGACAATGACAGTCATTCTTTTTGGGAATTCTTCTCATTCTTCTTATACTTGCACTTGGATTCCAGGAAACATTACTGCCATCATTTTGAGGATTTAAAGGAATCCTGTGAGATTGTATCTTTTTACAAGACTGAGGAAGTTCTAGTATTCTGTAAGCACTTCAAACAATAGAAAGAGTCTGAGGGGCAGTGTGAGGAGGCAACAACAAACATATTGGAGGACTGCAGACCACAGGGTTCATGGATTCTTTGGCACAGGTGATAAGCCAAAATGTTTGTAGGAAATAAAGTGTGTGAGTGTAAAGATGATGGCACAAGTTCCAGAACGAACATAAAGACGTAAGATGATAATGCTGATTAAAGAAATAAAAATTCACACTAAACTTACTTTTTCTCAGCTATGGAAATTAACAGTAGTCATATTTATTAAACAATTTTCAGTTTAAAACTATTTTATGTTCATTGTCTCATTTGATGACTACAATTATCCAGAAAAACACTTTTCCTGAATCCCAGTTTGAAGATTTTTTAAAAGAGGAAAAGCATTACTTTTCACTGGTCATTTGCTATGTGCCAGCCACTTTACAAAAATTATCTCACGTAATCATCACAACAACCATGAAACAGATACTACTATTGCCATTTAATGAATTAGGAGACTGGGGGTATAGGTGCTAAGTGACCAGTCTAGGGTTCAGAGAAAAGCAGAGAAAAGGGCCAATTCTCTTTCTACCATCAGTGTGAGCATATAGAAAGTCTTACTCTAAAACTATACATCTCTGTTGTCCATTATGGTAGTCCATTAGTCACATGGGCCTCTTTAAATTTAATTAAAATCAAATAACATTAAAAATTATTTCCTCAGTCATACTAGCCACATTTCAGGTGCTGACTAGCCACATGTGGCTAGTAGCTATCATACTGGACAGTGCAGCTATGGAACATTGACATCATTGCAAAAGGTCTGTTGAATAGGGCTGCTAGAAAGACTGTGCCAAATGTCTAATACCTTTGTTAAAGGTATATATGGTAAAGAATGTAAAAAAAAAAAGGGAAGTCCAAAAAATGAGGTAGCAGAACAGAAAACAATACCAATGAACCTACTACTTGCTTTGTTCATGTGGGAGTGAGGCAAATTATAATTGAGTGTGTATACAGCAAGCAAGAATTAAGAAGAAAGGATCCCTTTATTTCACCATATAGAAAGTAGCAGAGGTTATGGGGAGGATGTATTGGTAAATGTGGTAGTTAGTGAATAAGTATTTGAGTGTCTGTAGGATGCTTAGTTTTTTACTAGGTGCTTGAGGGTACATATTAAAAATAGACATGGTCTAGTGCACAGTTTGTGGATCCTATGATTTTTCAGAACTCCCAGAAAAGCTGACAAAGAGTGGCCTCATGCACTGCACAAGAACCATGCAGATAAAAACCATTCATACAGTCAACACAGTCATACAGAATATTGGCTATTATTTTCTCCCTCAACAAATATGGGAGATAGATTGCCTCAGGCAAAATAGTATTTTACACATGGTTTCCCAAAAGCCTTGTGCATATTTAGAGCTCTTCTCAAAATGTTTGCATTTGTTCTTCCAAAAAGAAATTTGCATGACATTTTAGAATTGCATTCTGTCTAGAAAGCAAATCCTGGCTTTTCATATTTAAATTCAAAGCTTTCTGATGTAAAATCTGCCAGGAAAATGTATGTTCCAAATTAGTTGTTAGAGCAGAGCAGACCTTTTTGGCCATTAAAATAATTTGGGGGGAAAATTCCTAACATCAGGCTATCCTTCTTTCTTGGTTGAGAAAACCATTGATGGTGACTCAAGGATCCATCTAGTTTTTGACTTACAGAAGTAGAGGCTGGATTCCATTTTGGTGGTGCTGCCCAGAGACAGTCGTGTGCTGTTACTGGCTAGCCACTTGATGTCACAGTTAGTCCACATAAAAGCCCTTAGTAGAGTATTTGACAGTAGTAGCCAAAAAAATTTTTGAAAAAAAAAATTTTGGTATTAAAGTAGTTGATTAATGTAATTAACAAAGATTGGTGGATTGTTAAGGTTGAACAAAAGAACTCTTGGTAATCCCTCAAATTCACCTCTCACACTGACTTCATTGGACATCATCATCAACGAGCATAAGAGCTTACAGCCATGAGCCTTTGAATTTCTCATTTTTGGGCCCAATTTTTCTTTTTCAGTTGTCTGTGAACATTGCTCAGCATCCTTCCTTTTACATCTCCGTAGCATGTTTTAAAAAATCCTAGCTCTTCCTACTTCTTTTCCTTCTTTTTTATACGGTACATTGTAGAGTACTGCCATAACAAATCCTAATGTGACTAGACCCACAAATGGTTTGTTGGCAGAGATGAAATCAGTGGATCAGAGCCAATGGTATGGTCACTTGGTATGGTAGATTGTTGCAGTGATAATCCTGCCTCCTTGTAGCCATACACACATGAATCTCGACTTGGTCACGTGACTTGGCTTTGACCAACGGGACTAAAGCAAGTAGAACACAGTAGAAGCTTGAAAAGTGCTTTTGCATTTGAGCTTTCCCACTCTTGCTGCTTTTTGGACTCTGAGACCACCATGAGAAAAAGCCTGGTCTAGACCATATGGAGCAGAAACCAGCAGTCTTAGCTGAGGTCCCATTAGACTAACCAAGATGGCAGCCACTGGACATGTGAATGAGGCCATTTAGCCTCAGCCAATTCGTCAGTTGACTTCAAAGAACAGCCAAGTTGGCCCAAGGTAGCTGTACCACCTCATTAACCTATATCCAGAGAACCACCTTTTGGGTTGTTTGATCTTTAATACACATTTTATATTACCTAATTCTGCTTTGATCTGTATTGTTGCTTTCTGTACTCTCTTTGGCTTCTTTTTTTCCGTTTCCTACTTTATTGAATTGGATGCTTATCTTGTTAATTTTCAGTTTTTTAAAGAGGTTGAGAAAACTTGCTTCATAAATTTGAAAGGGTTTGGTGGTGAAATGGATGTCGGGACTGAAAGAGATGGAACCGTCAAGAGATTCCCAGGTTTTGGAATTCATTAGATTGACATTTTCTTTGCTCTTCAGATCCCAAATGGGTTGACTTTGTGTCAGTTCAGGTATAATAGAAGTCTCTATGAAATCTCCATATGGTATGATAGATGGTAGGTAACTTTTGTTATCTTTCAGTGAGATCAGCATAGCAACAGTACTGATTTATTAGGATTGTTTGGAAATTAAATGAGATAATATGTGTAAAGCATTTGACATGCATAATAAGTATTAGCTATTAGTAGTAGTATTAGGCAGATATGGTAGAGATCATAGCATGGGAATTATTTTTATTAAAGACCATGTTTAATCTAATAGGGCCTCCCACCAAAGTGGGAACCAAAGGCTTAGTGTTGAGTTAACTGAAGTGCATCTTCAACCTATCTTGGGCTTGTAGAACTCATTTGTTTTTCATTCATTATTTTGCTTATCCTTTATATTTAAGCCATGTCCTGGTCATGTTCATTGGATCTTGTCATTTGATATCACCGTGCAGTAGTTCTTCATGATCTCATTCTGTTCCCAATATGAAGAAATGGAGGTACTGTGAGGTCCAAGAATTAGTGATGACACTGAGGTCAAAACTGTGTATTTTGCATTACTTGTCAAGCTTTTGAATACTTGAAAATTTCCCAAGTCATTTGAAATATGAAATGAATATTAAAAAATAACCCTTCATTTTCAGTAGGTAGGGTTTGACTTGTGTGTCTCTGGACAGGTTTTGTTCATCTTGCATGCTCTCTACAATTGGAAACTGAGTGTTTCTGAGACAGAGGCAGGTTGTTAATCTCCATTTGTGGAGGTTTGTGGCACCTGCTCTTTTGTCCCCGAGCAGGCATCTTGGTTCTTTGTTCTTGTATCCCATTTCCCTTCAGTTCTGTTAAATCATAACAGAAAGTTATTCTTCCTTCTGTTACAGAAAACTATTTCCCTTTTCCCTTTTGGCCTCCGTCAGTAATTACAATTCTTTATTTTAACACCTTGAATAAGCATGAGGTCTTGCATTTGTACCAACACTTGGCGCTTTTTATTAGCTCCTTCGCTGCTTCCAACAGGAATGCCCTTAATTCTCTCTGTGGTAGATGGAAGGGATGCTTGCTTCAGGCCCCGTGGTTGCAACAATATATTGGACGGTGCTGGGTACCCTGTTGGTGCCTAACAAACAAGCTCTAATGCTGATGAGAATGAGCAGGCAAGGTCAGAGCCATCCATCAATTCTCTGTTATACAGTATTGTAGGCGAGTGACAGGCATGGAAGGTGAACCTGTGCAGTCTGCATGGAGGTTTGGGTAGAGTACTGGGCACAGGCTGCATTAGTCACATCTTGCTGTGAGTAAAATACCACCCCAATCCACCTTTGATTATTGCGTCAGATTATTGCTGCCCGAAATCACCAAGCTCATCTATCCCATGGACATGTTATAGAATTCTGGCTTAGTTTGTCAGTCCTTCTGAGAGCACCGAATAGGTGAGTGGCAGGAGACCTCCAGACCATACAGGAACAAAGGACCCTCCTGGTCACCTGACACTTCGGGTACATACCCTTTATAGATTGTGAAACAGACTTTAGCTCAGGTGGGATCTTTCCTTTAGCAGAGCAAAGTCAAGATGCAGATCTCTTCTAGTCTTTGAATAGCAAAGCAACCAACCAACCCACAAAAGGAGATCTTAAACCTTCCAATCAACATTTCTGTGCCTAAATATGGTCTCCTGCCATTTTGAACGTGGCAGAGCACAGAACTGAGTTTCTTTTCCTGGTTTCATAAATTTCTTCACCTTTACTCCTCCCTTAATAGAAACTATAAATCAAATTTAAAAAGGTGGTTGATTTTATTCCATATCTAAAAAAACTTAGGTTTTGCACTTCACCACTTAAAAGCACCCTCCATGTCACTCTCACAAAGCATTTTGAGTTGAATAGGAAATACTGTGAACTCTGTTTTTTGACAGAGAAGACCGTCTCCTATCATAACAGTAGCTGCTGCCCCTGAAACAATTTTGAGATGCAGTCAGCTTTCAGTCTCAGGTGCCATAAATACAAGAACCTTATTCTCCAAGTGCTTGAAGGAGAAACTGTGATTACAGTTTCTTCCATGGCTGCCTCGATTTAGAGCCTGAAATTCTTTAAAAGCACCTTCCAGATTTGAGCGGTGGAGGGAAATTCCATCTGGGCAGTTCTGTGCAGGATCTGGGAGTGGTGCTAATGGGGAAGGGGGCTGGGAGCGGGGATTCTTACAGTTAGAAGAAATAACTACTTAAAGCAAATGCTAATGATTTAAAATGTTATTCCTTCTGTGCTTTTAGAAAAAAAAATAAAATTAAAGTAATAAAGGCTCACAGCCTGTACCTCATCTCCAGTCACTCCACTGAAATTCCCAAGAGGGTCTCAGCTCCCCTCTCCTCCCTTTAAAAATGGTGGACCTGGAACCACTTACAGGAGAGGTTTAATAAGAGGCAAATGTGTTTTATATTTTGTATCTTGTTAAGTGAAAAAAGATGGATTCTCGCAAGTAGTCTCTTGGTGCAGATTTGAGTGGTCTGTGCATGCAAACGTGGGGATGCTTCGCCAGCTAGCATCTCCGCTCTGGTCCCCCATGGCTACTTAAAATCCCCCCCTCCCATGCTACTCCCCCAACCCCAGAGCCGGCAGAGATGAAATTGCTTCATTTGTAGAATGGATCTGCAGATCCAGGAAACTTGTTTCTATCTGATTTGCTGATAATTTACTCCTCATTTGATTTAGGGGGGAAAAGAGCAGGGGAAGAAAAACCCGTTTCAGCTCACAGAGCCCTTCCTCAAGGAAAGAAGGATTGCCTTGCAGGTTAGAGAAAATCATGATTGAAAGCAACTGAAAAAATTAATAAAGATTTACGCAAAGGTTGCACATTTATTAGAGGAAAAGCAGGGAAAACCTAGCACCTGTAAGTGACAAAAAAAAAATCTTCAAGTAGCTCATTGGAAACTGGGAGAATGATTTTAAAAATATGTATTTTATCTTAGATATATAATTTTACAGTGAGACACATTCCCTTTCTGGCAATTTTTTTTTATGACCTTTGGGTGCCAGATAGCGCCATTCCTGCTGTCTGCTTTCACTATTCAGCGTTGAGGAAGCCCATTATATCTGTCTTTGATCCAGAGATCGGGATTGCTAAAACTGATGGCCACAATTAAAGACAGTCCTGTTGAAAAGCTGACCTCTGCCTGCTCTCAACTGCATGTAAACTTTTCAATATGGATGTAATTTGGTATTAAATTACCCATGCTTTATTGCTTTTTAGTACAGCCCTGTCTGTTGCCTTTTAAAGATAAAGGTAACATAAAAGAAAAATTGTGGTGTGTCTGCATAATTATGTAATTATAAACTTGTTTTCCTACATTCAGAAAACCCTTTGTGTGTGTGTGCATCTATTGAAAAGTAATAGGCTGGTAGGATTGGAGAAGCAGCCGTTATTTTTTTTTTTTCTCCTGATCTGTTCAACTTAGACATATGCCGTGCAAGATAGGTCACTGTATTTAACTGTTTTAATCTTGGCTTTCAGAAGCAATTCTTGATTTAGGAGTGGGGCAGGTTTGTAAAAGACATTGTTGCTATGTTTATTCTGTAGAATTGACCAAACCAGAGTGGAGTTGATGCCAGAGCTCTTGGGCAAAGCCTACCTGCCTCACCAAAGATGGGGCCCATCGTGGTGACCTGATAATATCACCAAAGTCTGGAATGAGCTCTGGGATGATTTAAACCTCACTATGCTTGAAATTAAAAACCATGGCTGTGATTTTCTCTTCCAACATGCTTGTTGGAGGTGAATTCTGAGAGGAACTGAGAACAGGCTGGAGGGGCTGCAGCAGATTCCCTGTTACATCACAGAGCTGCCTGTGCCGCTCAGTTCTACCAGCTACCACTCTGTTATTTCAGCTGCAAAGAGCGTAAGCTATCATTAGAGTTTGATATAGGTTTCTAGAATTGCATTTTCTGAACAGAGACAGAATATCTATTTGGAGGGATCGTTGAAATCACAATCCCATCATAAAACTTCGAGGAAGACACACTCTCAGGCCTCTGGAAACGTGCAGTAATTCTGGGTGTAAATGGAAATTTTTGAGCTTGCTTCCTCTTCTTGTTAAATGTTCCATGGCAGGATCTTCTAGTAGAATCACATAAAAAGCCAAGCAGATAAAAAGCTGATAGCAAAACAAACAACCCAAGGGAAGCCAAACAGGCTGTTCCAGACACCTTAAAACGTAATAAAGCAAATGTTTCAGGTTGAGGGAAAACTGTCTGCAGAATGGAGGCCAGTCCGTCTCTTCCTCTTTCCCAAACCTCCACTGAGTTATGTGTCTAGTCCGCTACCTCCCCCCCCAACCCCCCCGCATCCAGTCTGATCCTCTGGGCACACTGAAGAATTGTGGCTTGACCCAAGTTGTAATTTATCTGGTTGCTCTAATAAAAAATGCATCCTGTGGAAAACATATGCCATATATACTTTTATTGGCTCTCATGCAAAGAGGTAATAACAGAATATCGAGGACATGTTGAAAATAGATTCCAAGCTAGATTTAATCCCCCCTTCCCCATGAGCCCCTCGAGTATAGCTTACTTTAGGGATTGAGACCAAAAGAAGGCTCAGCTTCAAGTAACCTTTTGTCAAGCTACTGTTTGTATAGGGCCCATTCTTTTTCTTTCATTTCTCCACCTGGGATCTTCATTCCTTTGATGTTGCTAGTAGCAATGTGTGACGGCTGGAGCATTAGATACAGTATGAATTAAGGATGGAGCTATGGGGCTAGATCTGAGCCATCCAAGATGGTAGCTTCTACCCCGTTTGTCTATTGATTTTTAAATTACTTAAAATTATATTAAAATTTAGTTCTTCAGTCACATTTACTCTATTTCAAATGGTCAATGGACACGTGGACTAGTGGCTGCCATCTTGGACAGTGGAGATATGGAACACTTCTGTCACTGAGCACCATCTCCCTTTGGCTAAGCCACTGTACCTGGGATTATTCATTCATAAAATGGGAATAATAATAGTATCTACTTCTTCAGGTGATTGTTGGGATATTTAAATGAGGTAATACATGTGCTGTCCCATAGCGTTTTGTGCAATGATGGAAATGAAATCTTCTCTACTTGTGTTGTCCATTAGGGTAACCACTAGGCACATGTGGCTATTGAGCACTTGAGATGTGGCTAAGGTGACAAAGAAACTGAAGTTTTAATTTTATTAACTCTTAATTAAAATGTAAATATCCACTGCAATTGACAATGCAGGTTTCGAACAGAGGACTTACAGTAAACATTAGTTTTTGTTTCTCTTTGTTCTTCCACCAGTTTAGAATAGGGGGTCATGATACATTACAGTTTGAAGTTTAAGTGAGAAAATGTCCATGAAAGTGCTAAATAGATATTACTTATTTGACATATTTTTTTCACTATGTATTAAATTTATTTACAAAGAGAAGGCTTATGAAAATAGAAAGGTTAGGAACAGGAATCACAGGGCATTGTGAAATATTAAAGGACCAAGTAAATAAACCCGTCTTCTGTTTCAAAGCTCAAATAAGTTTGGATTTGAAGAAAGTGAAAAAGTTTAAGTTCAGAAGACCAATGAGAGTATCATTAGTTTTCTTTTCAGCCCTTTGATTTGGTGTCTTGTCGCTAACATATAGGCCAAAATGGATTTTCTAAAAGGTCGTTGGATCAGCTAGTCATTGGATCATAGTAGCAAAAATTATTTGCTAGAATGAATAATTTAATCTGGCGGCATTTTTGCTTATTTTTGCATGTAGCCCCAGGTTTGGAGGAAAGCAGTATCCTTTCTTTTTAAATGCAGCTGCTTGAAAAGATGGGTAATGGAAAAGAGTCTCTATGGTGCTAAAATTTGGTTTCAGCCAAATCTGGAAAGCAAGCCGACCTGCTTTTCATTTAATTCCTTGCAAAATTAGTTTGGAGAAGCATCTACAAAATCTCAGTTAGTGTTTGATTGTATGCTCTCCTATGTTATTTTGTGGGACTTTGTCCCACAAGCCCAACTGAATCAGAAGTTTCCTGAAGACAAAGTCCGGGATTTTATTGGCAGTCCACATCTAGAACAACAGTGATAGGTAGGTATTCTATAAATACATGTTGACTTATGATTGATTTTTTTCTACTGCTTTTCATTTTATAACACCAAATTTTATTATGTGCTTGTGGCACAGTGACTACATGTAAGGCCCTCTGTGGCAATGAATAATGATTTTGCATCTATTTATGGTCACAAAATCTCTGATGGTTTTGCTGATGTGTCCCTGGGATTTCAGCACTTATGGAGCCCTGATTATAGAAAAATCAGATTGCCTTGAGGGCATCAGTATTGCCTATAACTGCTCTTTAAGGATCATCCATCACTTACCTTACCAGTATAGAAACAACCTGACCTTTTTAATCTTATGAAAAACATTCAGTTTTATCCTGAAACATTTAGTAAAAATTGCAGTGTCTATTTAAGAAGAAATCATTATCAATTAATATTAGATATGCTAGAGATGTGGCAGTTGGGGATAATGTTGAAGTTACAGTTTTATAAAAGATTGAAGAATAATTGAGTTCCTTCTATGAAAGTATTCAGCTGAATATCTTGCTCCATATCCACTTTAGCATTTCTTTGAAAGAAAAAAACTACAACCAAACTTAAACATTTTGGGGCAAAATTTGCCAGCACAGCCGATTGTAAGGGAAACGTGTCTACTCTGATAGACCTGGGCCTGCCCAATAGAATTGAAAAGTCCCTCAGAGCTCAGATGGTCTGGGACCACAGAGGTTAATGAACTGGCTCCCCATTCCACAGAGCCAACATCAGGTTCAGTTCAACTCTGAAGGGGCGCGCTTTACTTGCCAGTGTAGACGCAAGACATGATTCACTTAAATAGAAATGCATCAGTGCTGGTTTAACCCCAATTGTTACAACTGTGCTACCTGTGGGCCCTGTGCTTCAGTTTTATTAATCCCTAACTCCTCATTGAGATTACTTTATTTAAATGTCATCACCCAGCTCTAAAATATGCTTTCAAAATAACCGTGGTGGCCATGGGATACAAAGTAGTGGGAGAAAAAAAGGAAGCAGTAGAAGCCAACTTCTGTTTGATATGTAGACAGGTTTCAGTCCACTGGGCCCCTGGTGGTGGTACTGAGGCAGGCTTTACAACCAGGCCCGGACATCCCAGCTGTCAGAGGGGGACCGCCATTGCCACTGGTAGGGTTGTGCCTTTGGAGGCACTTGGGTCATTGGTAGAGTAGGATCAGAGAAAAGGTACAAAAAGTGAGATGAAGCAAAGGGGTCTATAAACTAAAGTCTTATGATGCAAGGTGGGGTGGGGGAGGCTCCTGGCATTAGACAGAGAGAAGATCAGAGTCAGTTAATAAGTTTGGGGTGCTGGCGACTGAAACCAGATCACTGGTGGCTGTCAGCTGGAGAGGGGCGTTATCCCAGGTGGATGGCGACCTGGTCATTGCTGTTGCAGCATGTGCCTTAGTATTCATTTCTCTCCACTCCTGTTCACTTTTTTCGATCCTTTGTCAAAAGACAGTGGAGGGTTGGCCTTTTCTCCCCCATGCTGATACAGGTAAAGGCAGAGACTGATGGTGCCAGCCTTAATTCCCCAAAGAAAAGGAGATCCAGATTTATGTGAATACCTTTAGTTCTGAAACAAGAAAAGATAAAACAGGTTGCATTCATGTATTCATGAAGCAGGCAGTATGTGTATTGGCGAATTCTGTACAAATTCACTTATTGTTCCATCCCTCTTATTTCTGAAGACCCACTGCTCATTTTTCCTCAGTAACATAAAAGCATTTTTAGCACAACTGAATTTTCAGATTTAAAACGAGATATCCACAGTTCAAAAATGCCTTTTGTGTGTGTGTTTGTGTGCAACAAATTGATTAGAAGATCAGTGTGATTCCACTGGAACAAAACTTTGTTGTGTTGTTTTGTTTTTGTTGGTTTGCTTTTGGTTTAGGAATTTTTTTTTTAACCCAAAGTAAAACAAGAGGACGTCTTCCAGCTAAGAAAATCATGGTCACAGGTCAGAATTTTGACATCTTGGTGAAGATGGTAAGCTGTGACAAGCAGCTAGTTTTCCTTTCTTGGGTCCATATAACTTGTCTTGCTTTTCCATTGATAGACATTCTATCTTCGATAGCTGGAAGACAACTTTTACAAGGATGAGGAAAAACTCAGTTTAGGAATGGTGGTCCTCAAATTTGTATTTCCATAAATCACCCAAGGGACTCATTAAAAAAAATTGTGATTCACTGTGCCTGGAATGCAGCCCAGGAATCTGTAATTTATACAAGCAGACCAACCAATTCAGATCTGTGACCACACTTTGAGAGGTATTGGCCTGTGATAAGGGTAGGCAGACGACAGCCCATTGCCTGTGTGTGCAAATGGAGTTGTATTGGAATTGAGCTGCTCTCATTTGTTTTTATGTTGTCTATGGATACCTTTGCACTGTGATGATAGCAATGGAGTAGTTGCAACCAAGACTATATGCCCCCCCCCCAAACTTAAAATATTTAGTGTCTGGCATTTATAGGAAGTATTTGCTGATCTCTGATCTAAGAGAAGAGGAAAATTTCAATTTGTAGGTCAACGTGTGTGTGTACATACACATGTGTGCATGCTGTATGCTATTTCAAATGCCCAGTGTTTGTTTACCCACATAAAAGGAACATAAAGGGCTGGATGTTTGGGTTTGAGGCCTAGAGGTTGAGGATGATGCTGTCTGTTATTGTAACAGGAAGGCTGTGGTGTAGGACTTAGTAGTGTCATCTTTGTGTTTGTACAGTTAGTGATCCAAGAGCTGGCTTTATTATATATTAGACTTGTGATCTCAGACAAGTTACTTTAGGTCTATAAGCCTCGGTTTCCTAACCTGTGAAAAAAGGATGATAGTAGCATCTACTCATGGTGTTGTGAGGATTAAAAGAGAAAATGCGAGTGAAGTGTGTGGTATTGTGTCTGGCACATATCAAGTACTCACTGAGTGTGGGCTCATAGAATCATCGACGTGTTCACCAGTGTTGTGCATTGCCACTTAGCTGCAGGGTACTGAGGTCAATAGATTTTGCTGCCATGCCTGTTGTGGCCCCCTGGGCTGACAAATGTGGTCCAAAGTTCAGGACTCTGGACAACCCAGACCCAGTCGATTCTGAACCAGGCATTTTTTGAGGCATGATCTTCTCTTATTAAATGTCATTTCCAATTTCCCCCTTGAATACACAATTTCAAAGTGGTGCCTGTACCTTTGGAAGTGGTTATTCCCATCTCCTTTAAAAATATTGCTTAATTGTAGCCATGAAACCCTATTCCCCATCAAAAATTCCATCAAATAACAGCCAATAAATGGTAAATTGAGATAAGAACTGTGAGGAACCTGTGTACTTTGTTACACTTTCTTCAATCTACAGTGAATCATTGATGCTGCATATGGTACAAATGAACACTTTATATGCAGTTGTGAAAAGATCTGCCTGTAATCCATTGGTTATTTTCTTTCTGCTCTGCTTATTAATGATGAGCTAAGTGGCTTTTAAAAATACCAAAAACATAAGACTTAAGTTAAACACTGTCTTTGTTCTATTTAGAAAAGAGGCTGAATGGGTCTGTGAGTGAGGAAGGAATGAATCAAACATCATCATTATCACCACCACCACCACCACCACCACAAGTTTCTTCTGTACATGTTGGGTGCAGGGCCGTGTGTGGGTCTTTGGACATACCCCTCCCGTGTTTACTTGAAGTCAGTGATTATTGTTGGGGAGGGTTTTGCCACCTCCCTGCAAACATTTTGGTTGTCATAGATTGGGGGAGGGGAATGCTACTGGCATCTAATGAATACAGGCCAGGGATGCTGCTAAGCACCTTATTGAGTCCTGGACAGCACTACCTTTTCCCCATTAGAGAATTATGTGGTTCAAAATGTCAGAAGTGCCACTGCTGAGAAACTCTGATTTCTGGGGGAAAGAAATCCAAATCTTCCACATCCTGGACCAGCTCCTGGCATAGGTACCAGATGATAAGTAATTTTACTCCATTTATTGTCTTGAGCCCCCTTTTAGAATTTCTTCTTCCTTTGTATCCTTTCTGCCATTGACTGCTTTCTGCCATTCAACCAAGTATACTTCTTGGTTGAAAGCAGTTTTTAAAGTAAGATGTATTCACCGGGGAGAAGGTTATGACAGAGAAGAAGTGATTGACTCAGGATATGGTCCCTAGATTTTTGGAGGTAAATGAATCCTTACCTTTGTGGTCAGCCAGTATTGTATACCACAGTGATTCATGATGGTTTCAAGTGGCTTACACCTAACATTGTCTTTCATTTTAACCATTGTGTATTTATTCTAACACATTGTGATTTATATTCTAGTTATTTAAATATTAAAACAAAAAAGTGGTTATTAAAAAGAAAATGTCAATAGCTAATAGATAAAGCAAGATATTAATGGGACAAATATACCTGCCATGAAAATTTTGTTCTAACAATTTTAGTAAGCATATTTAAGTTTCAAAAAGGGGGCTGTTTTAAGAAGAAACATTAGGTAACAGTCCATCAACACAGGATACCCCCTTCTTTTGCCTGTGAGGATAATTTAATAATGATGTAGAAAGCACTGCCCCACTTATCTGTTGCTATGAAATGAGACACCCCAGTGCTTAGAATCTCAGAAGGATGGTTACGTTCATTTTGTTCATGAACCTGCAATACGGGCAGGGCTTCATGAGGACAGCTCATTTCTGCTTCTGTCACTATTGGTCGGGATGGCTGGATAGCTGGTGACTGGAACACTTGCTCATTCACAAGTCTGGTGGTTGATGCTGGTGTCAGGACCTCAGCAAGGGCTGTGGCCAGAACATCTGCATATGGTGTCTGTATGTGGTATTTGGCTTCTTCACAACATGTTGGCTGAATTCCAAGGATGAGTGTGCACCACAGAGAACAAAGGCAGAAGGTGTTTTGCCTTCTGTCTGTAGAGGAGTGTCGCTGCTACATTGTTAGAATAACATTTGGGATGGGGTATATTGTTGCTACTCATCTTTGGTAAAAAGAGTTTGCCATAAGCACCATCACACATATCAGTATATATTTAAATTTGTGCGATAATTTTATAATAATCCTTTTATTGCCTTCCTGCCCTGCTGTTTTCTGGAGAAGAGAATTGAGGCTCAGAGAGTTTAAGTCACATGTCTATTAACACGTAGTTAGTTTGTGGCTGAAGGAAAGCAGTTTTGGGGTCATGATGAGACACTCTTCACCAGGTTGCCAAGTTCAAAGCTATCCTTTTCACATTCTTGCTCATCCTCTTATTAGGGCCATTGCTTTCCTTTCACCTGGGCCCATTTATTGTTGAGTTCTAGAATACCTCTTAGAAACAAAGATCCTTATTACAGAGTTCTCCAAAGGTCATCAAATCCCAAGATATTTTAGTGAGAGACTGTCTACTGTTGTTGAAGCAGCTTAATTTCTTTTAGGTGCTAAGACTGGAAGGTCAAAACCTCCTGGTCAGCCTAATGGACAGATAATTGTGTTGACCACATTTTCTTGAGTCTTCAAAATGTTTTAAGGTTTTAAATTCTGAGATATTTTAATTTTTAAATGTTTATTCTTGAGAGAACACAAGCAGGGTAGGGGCAGAGAGAGAGAATCCCAAGCAGGCTCTGTGTTGTCAGCACAAAGCCTGACATGGTGCCCGAACCCATGAAGCATGAGATTGTGACCTGAGACAAAGTCAGATGCTCAACCGATTGAGTCACACAGGTGCCCTGTGAAATATTTGAAATAAAATACAAAAATAATACTCATTCTCCACCACCTAGCTTTAAAAGTTCTTTGCCATATCTATTGCTTCACTTAAAAAAAAAAAAAAGACATTACAGATACCCTCATTTATTCTCTACCTTCCTAGAGGTAACCACTATTCTAGTTTTGTTTATATAATTTCCAAGAGCATTTTCATTGTTGTTTCAAATACATAAATATTTTTATTTATGTATATAAATAATCATTTAAATATACATAAATTCCTATATTTTGTTCAACATTATAGGTTTGAGACTTATCTGTGCTTAAGCTTTTAGAAATAACTTACTCTTTTATTTGATCTGTTCTATAGTGTTCTGCTAAATACTGAATTTGATGGGCTTAAATGACTTTTTAGTATTGTTTAATTTGCATTTTTGTGAATTTGAACATCATTTCATAAATTTACTGTTCATTTGGAATTCTTATGTTAATTTCCTGTTCATTTTCTCTGCCCATTTTTTTCTATCAAGGTTCTTTATAAATGTGTAGAAATTCTTCATATGTTCTGATCAAAATACTGTGCTAATTATATGTGTGGAAAATATCTCCATCTGCTGTGTGATTTGTCTTTTCACTTTGTTCTTTGTGCATTTTGTCATATAGAAGTTGTAAAGTTTTGTACAACCAAAATTCTCAGCCTTTACCTTTATAGTTTGTACATTTTGTGTGTTGTTAAAGAAATTCTTCCCTATTGGGATGTCAGAAAGATATTCTTCCATGTTTGATTGTTGAGTTTGGATGATTTTGCCTTCTCATGTTTTAAGTATGTAATCTATGTGCAATACTTTTCCTCATTTGTGGAGAAGGTGATCTAGTTTTCTATTTTTCTAAATGTCTAGCAGCATTTCTTAAATGGTCCATCATTTGTCCCATTGATTTGCAGTGCAGTTCTGTCATATGCCAAGTCCCCGTACAGGTATGAGACTGTTGCAAGTTTTCCATGTCTGTATGTTAATAATAGATGGTTGTAATTACTGTACTGTTGTGATAAGCTTTGTTATCTGGTGAGTGAGACTCCCGCCCTTATGAATTCTTCCTTCTAAAAATTGTCTTGCCTATTTCTTAACTTTTTGCTTCCATGTGACTTTTAGAGTCAGCTTGTCAGCTGCTAAGAACTGCCCTGCTGGGGGTTTTGATTGGCATTGTATTTAATTTTTAGATTGTTTTAAGGTCAATTACCAACTTGAAATAAAATCTTCCTGTCCATGAACAACGTATAGCTCTCCGCATACTCAAGTCTTTCATTCAGTCTTCAGACATCTCTCTTCTGGCATCTGTGTGTGTGGATCGATCAGAATGCTTTTCTAGAAGCGCGTGCTTGCTGCTCCGGTGCCCACCTGTGTCCTCAGCCCAGTAAAGAGCCTCCCAGTCAGTGATGAGGATAGAGCAGCTCTGGCAGCCCATGGACAAGGGCACTGCGAATATGGGGATCCCTGCCCATCCTTCTAGTCAGTCCATTCACTGCTGGAGTCTGGCTCCTGTGATGGGGGCAGGGTAGAAGACGAGGAATTGGAGGCTGAGACCCAGGCAGCAGGTCTGAGTAAGGTGCGTACACATTGTGAGTGTACAGTTATTTCCTGGACCCATTTGCTTTCTGTGTTCTAGTGGCAGTGTGCCATTGCTTGGACCATTGTCTCCAAAGTGCTTGGGTTCACGTCACACTCCACCACTCACTAGCTTGGGAAAGATGCTTAACTTATTCATATCTCAGCTTCCTCATATGTAAAGCGGGAAGCCTCATGGGGTTGTTTTGAGTTAAAGTCAATAAAGTTTAGAGAATTGTGCTATGCTTCTTGGAGGTTACCTGCTGCTCCAACATCACCATTGTATTGTTAGGTTTGTACTAAAATATCTTGGATTTGAGTTGGTATTTTCCTGTGTGTACTTTCTCTTGAAGTGAGCTTCCTGGGACATACTCTAACTTATTGGAGGTTTATGGCATATTCAAGTTTCTTAAAATATTTGTAGGAATAAAACTGTTTAAACCAATGTTTTCCAAATCCACTTGTTCATCAAACTCTTGCTTTTTTCATTAAAAAAAATTTTTATAGTTTATTTATTTTTGAGACAGAGAAAGACAGAGCATGAATGGGGGAGGGGCAGAGAGAGAGGGAGGCACAGAATCCGAAACAGGCTCCAGGCTCTGAGCTGTAAGCACAGAGCCTGATGCAGGGCTCAAACACATGAACCGTGAGATCATGACCTAAGCCGAAGTCAGATGTTTGTTTAAGGGACTGAGCCACCCAGACGTCCCAACTCTTGCTTTTTTCAAAGAGTACCTATGAACATCAATGTCATTAGTATTCCATGGAAGACCATGTCAGGAATAGTCCTTAGGGCATTACTTACAGCAATATCTTTATTTTGGCATATGGTACGGAAAGACATCCCGAGAAAATATATCTTTAGGGAAGGGCTTGAAAACAAAGGTTAGTTAAGGAAGAGAGACTGACACTGGTAAACAGTCTCTGATCAGTAAAACATCCTTGAAGTGTGTTTAAAAAACTATACCGTATGTTAGCCAAAGAGCTCCCACTGATTATACATATATGTTGTTTTAAGTAAAAATGTCTTATTTTTGGTGCCCATATTGCAACCTGGTGCTGAGATAAAATTGTATTAATTTTGTGGAAGCCCCATTGGAGTGTCTCTTAAAGGCAGAAGGCCAGTTTATTGGTATTAATCATAGGTCATTTACTGCTTGTTTTTGTTTCTTCAAAGACCTCACGTTGCAATTGGGAATGGCATTTTGGGAATGCTACTGAGATCCATATTCACTTCCCCATCCCTCACGTGTGTTTTGTTATTTCCTTCACCATATTCTCTACCGACAGCCTGTGAAATTGTTTGACTAGTTAATTGCTCTGAATCGGGAACAAAATGCAAAGGCAAAGCAGAGAGGAGGCAGCTCCATGCTGCTGCCTCCCGTGTCGCTGTCCTGTCAATGTTCTGGCTGCTCTTAGCTGAGGGAGAAGTGGATTATGCTGGTGTTTGATCCAAATAATTAGCTCTTTATCAAGCAAAGCAAAACGAAACCAATTTTAAACATGATCTCCTTCCGTTACCTGGAAGATCTTTTCTTAGAAAAGTTTCCTCCAACCCCTTTCTATTTTTGCCCCCATGGCACCTTTTATTGCAGTAAGGCGACATCTCCTTGTGGGCCATGGATGAGTTTCAAAGCTGCTGGGGGCAGGGCCTGGTGGGGAAAGGTTTAACTACGGAGAGAACGGGAACTAAGGAGTGAACTTTCTGGCTGTGCCCTTAGTTTTCATCATGTATTCTCGGTAATGCCGATTCCTCCCACTGAAGTGGTCTATCAGATAAAGTCAGCAATAAACCCCAGCTGATTTGCTGGTAAATTGCAATACCTCCAGTTCACATATGTCTACTTACAGGTCTAGATGCTTCTAGAATCTTGAAAATGGTTATTTTATAGCCTTGGTTTCCATGGCTTGTGTTTTGTTCTTCCAACATACGCATGCTAAGATGTCTTGGGTTAACTTGAATTAGGTACCTTTTGTTGTATGGTTTTATGAATGAAGTTTTATAGATGTCTCACATTTCTTTCAAACAAACTTAATGTAGGTACTTAAATGTCTATGAATTACTCAGAAATCAAGTTAAACTAATAACTTTTGACTTATCTGTCAAAGATAGGTTTTTATGAGACTTAATCACTTCTTAAACAGAAAAATTAAAATACAAAATGAGGCTTGTTTTTAATTAAAAAAGAAAAGAACTCTTAACACCTGCAATATGTAAACATTGTTGCCTAGTAAATTATAATCGGATTGCTGTTGGATTGCATATTACATTGTGCTAATACTGAAGGACCCATTCCCAGTGATGTCATTAACAGGCTCTGAGTAGACAAGATCTGTTACTACTAAAGAAGGCTGTGCTAGCAATTTGCAACAGACCAGGAGTAATTTGGGGTAGGATTGACTGGAACTGTTAAGAGGCATTTCTTTTTATTTGAGAAAAAACTTTCACATGTTAGATTTTAACTCTGTTAGGGCAGTATTCATTAGACACAGACCATTTTATTAATTTAAAAAGTATCTTGAGTGCCACCAAATTTGTTTCTCTGTGTACAGTTGGCTTTCCAATAGGAGCAGATGAAGGAAAAGTTGAAGCATGCAGAAGAAAGTTTTTCTCTTTGCCCCTGGCTCTCTCATCATTGCAGATAAAATAAGAAGTGAATGGTGACGTAAATGGTTTTTAAAACAGATGCTTTTTATTTTATTATACTCGGTTTTTTTTACTCCGCGGAGACAGGATGCAGCTGTGACTCCAGGCTGTCCACTAGTGGGTGCTGCAGCGCTTCCGACTTGCTGTATATTGTTATCTGGGCTCAGTATTAAAAAAAGAACTAATACAGTGAGTGGTGAGTTTCCCTTTAGAGCTACTGTCCTGTCAAGAAAGACACCAGAAATACATTTGGAAGATTATATCCACTGAAATTATTTACTAAAATTTTAGAATAATGTGCTTGAGATTACTGCTGCTCACTTTTTGCAAGAATTCATGTGTATTTGTGAAATGTCACATCTGTTCTTGTTTGATCGGCATGTATGTTGAAGTCCACATTATGCAGAAGAGGAAAGGTACCTGATGCCATAGTACAAATTAACAATATGTATTAGGAGAAAATTCTGCCTTTTTCTATTAAACAAAAACATGTAACATGTTCAGTTTATCTCATTTTGAGTATGAAGCAGTGCCATAGTGGCTCAGATGTCTATTTGATATTTAGAGAAGAATTTGATGCTTTAATAAGGGAATCCTCTGTCTCCCTCATCCATCATCCGCCATCCTAATCCATCCAAACAACACTGTAAATTTGTCAGAGCCTTTTCCATATTCAGTACTTGTATAAATAATGGCTGCTGTGATTTGAAAAAAGGGAAATGTGCACTTTCAGGCTATGTTATATATCTGATCACAGTCATGGCGACATCTCATAGTTTTTGTTTTGCATTGCTCAGGCTTGGTGCATATAATTTAAGCTCCAGAGCCAAAGGACATTTTTGAATGTTGACCCTTATTGTGGTTAGTACTTGCCAAAATGAAATTAGTTTGCAAGGGTGGGGGTGCTTTTCTACAGCAGATGAAACACAGTCTCTGCTCCATTACTACACTTTTATCATTGCCCATCGCCTCTCCTTCTCTCCTTTGCTGTCTTAGGGATTATTCAGGTTCTGTGCAATATTCTGAAATTAATCAAAGGAAGAAGAACCCCATGCCTTATTATACATCACAGGAAGAAAGTGGTTTCCACAATCCAGACGGCTGTGTGATGTTGTCTAGTTATGTAACTAGAATTTTGTTATCTTAAAAAAAAAAAGGTTTTCATTTTCACACAATAAAACCTTTTCATGTTAAACTTGTACAAGCAACGGATCACTCCATGTGAGTGTAACAAAGGGTCTGAATTTAACTGATAGGCTGTTTCCCTTATTTAAATAAGGAACTGATCTGTGAACAGTGTTCATTTCTATCTTTCATTTTTGGCTTAGTAGATCAGCCGTATGTCCTTAATGCATTTTGGGTCATGGAGGCTTTCTATGCATTGATATAGGAGCAAACTTGCAGGATGCTTATCCAGTCTGGACTTTGTATTCTGTCTCATCTTTTTTTATAATCATGCTCCACAAATTATTTTTTCCCAGTAAATTAGTGGCCATTGTACAGATTGCAGACACTTAGTTTGATTGAAAGTAATAAAGGGAGATTATCCACCAGGTTGGTTGAGTGAAGGTTCTGATTTGACCCACTGCCTGGAGAGAAAAGAATTAATCTTATAAACCCGACTCACTTCTGCCATGCTTTGAAAAACTGCCAAGAATGCATTATATCCCTTTTGTCTTAAGTCCATTGAGAACTAAAGGTGGAGTGGGACAGATCTGATGTATGAGCCAAAGAACGGTGGCCTCCGTGTTATGCTTTGTGTGGTATCCTGAACTATAATGAGGGCTTTCCCTTGCTCTGTGAATACCATGACAGTCTTTGAATTTTGAGGAAGAGGAAGAGAAGGAGAACAGTTTTCATTTATTATATAAATTCTTTGTGCTGGGTGCTGTTTTAGGTTTTAAGCTTGGAATATATTTATTTAGATTATATATGTTTTTGTATCTTTTTAAAAAGTTTATTTTGAGAGAGAGGGCACCAGTGAGCCAGGGAGGGGCAGAGAGAGAGGGAGAGAGGAAACTCTGAACTGATAGCATGGAGCCTGACACAGGGCTGGACCTCACGACTGCAAGATCATGACCTGAGCTGAAACCAAGAGTCAGACACTTAAGGGACTGAGCCACCCAGGTGCCTCTGTATGGTTTTTGTATCTTATCCTCATGAGATAAAGTGCTACTATGGCAACTTTATGGGTGTGGGTCGGGTACAGAGAGGTGAAGTATAAGATCCTGTAGCTAGAATGTGAATGATTTGAGGTTCAGACCCAAGCTTTTTACCCTTAACAGCACATGCTTGTAAACACCCTGCTCTCCTACCTATTCTGAGAGAGCAAAGGAGATCAGAGTTGGATCCTGCAGCATGCCCTGAATCAGCCATTGTAGGGAGGCACACAGCAGAAATGAATGAATGAGAAAGTTCACTGCTGAAGTTGAGGAGAGAACCTTTTGTCCTTCTTAGCAGATAGCTTGGTTTGGAGCTTGCCTGGCCTGGGTGCCTGCGTTCTCTTCTTTTTTGTTGTTGTGGCTGGGAGCACACCACTAACTTATCTGAGCCTCTATTTCTGTCTCCACAACATCCCTTATAGGTTGTTGCAAGCATGGTGGAAGATGGCCCAGTGAGTGCTGCATGGCTGCTAATAGCCAGCAGGTCTGTCCAAGGATGTGATAACGCTGCCTTGGGTGGGAGGTTGGAGGCTCAGGATGCTATTTAGCACCAAGAAAAAGGCAACGGGAGCTTCCAATATGTCATATCGGGAAGAACCTTAAGAGCCCAAATTCAAATGGAAAATCCCAACTTACAGATGACACATAGGAGGACTCACACTACCTCCATAACCTTTGAACGCCCAAAAGACAACTCTTCCCCTAGAGGTATTTCAGGATATGCTTTAGGCAAAATGGTAGTGTCAACTCTGGCCTTCACTGAACTATAATTTCTAGTGGGTGTCTGGAAAGTTTCTGAGCATTTAAGACCCACCCTGCTTCTTTAGGTTTATGGAGGCAACTGTGGTTGACTGGGGTAGGCAATGCCCGAGCCTGTCTTACCTCCACTTCTCTCTTCCTCTGTATTTTGATTTTTATCCTGTTGTGTGAACCAGAGGGAGGGAGATGGAGAGAAAACAAACTGTGCTAGCGACAGTTCCTTTCCCTTGAAAGCTATGGGGCCTTCTTTTGGAGGGTGATTTCCTTTAATCTTTTGTTTTTTGTTGATGGTTGCAGTCCACCCTCCCAGAGTTACCCCCTTTCTAATCTTGACCTAGTATAGAAGGAGAGAGGCAAAGGGAAGAGTGAAGGTGTACAGAGGCCAAGAGGGTAATGATGTGGGATCAGGCCGGGAGGCCACCCAGGGAAGTCCCTTGCTTTGCACCCTAGTGTGCTCAGGGCTCTCGGTGGGCTCTTTTCCCCATTGCCTTCTTGCCTTAGTCTTAGCCAGTCTGGCTCCTGGTCTGCAAGTTGTTCCGCAGATGGCGCGGCAGCAGACTCCAGGAACCATGGGACCCACAGAGTGATGGTGTTCATGCTTGACGGCCAAGACAGGGATCAGGGAAACTGTTTTCATTCGGATTGGCTTCTGTCGTTTCTCCAAAAGCAGTCCATTGAACGGCTCCACTGTTTCTGGAGCCATTATGCCATGAAGTGAAGTTTGGATGAAGGACAGATGTATTATCTAGGAAGGAATCCTCGGACTTCTTCCAGAGAATGTCCAGTCATTGCCTCTGCCAATGAATGAAACTGTTCTCCAGTGTTCTGTTTTACAGAGGCAGTTTCTAGGGAAGGGAAAAAAAAAACCACCCAGCCCCTATGACATTAATCCCCCTTTGCTCTGAAGCAAGTAAGTAGCAAGTGTCAGTTAATATCCATTTTATAGGTGAGGAAATAGAGGCACTGAGAGATTAAAGAGATAAGTGCTTCTCAAAATTGCATGTATTCATGAAGTGCCTAGGGATCTTTTTATAAATGCAGATTTTGATTCAGCAATCTGGAGAGGAGATCTGAAAACCTGCATTTCTAACCTGCTCCATGAAGGCAGAGATGTTTGCAGGTCTGGTCTTTGATTCATTTGAGTTTCCAGGATGTGGCTCATTTACATACATAGCGAGTTAGCAACTTACCAGATAATGCTAATTGCCTATGTCCCAAGGAGGCAAAACAATACAGTCTTCTAATCAAGACTCTCTGGGACTTCTTTCAAAATACTTAAAATATGAAGCCTACCATTTATGGATTGTTCTGACCACAGGGCATAAAATAGCCAGACTGACAGGTTTGGTTTTCTTACACAATTAGGTAGTTAGACTGGCTTCATGCAGCCATAACCAGAGCCTGCCTTAGATAACAGAGGCATTAGAAATTGTATCCAAGCATCAGGAACAAAGTAGTGCTTTAAACAGAAGGCAACTGCTAGCTTATAAATTCATATTTCATTCCAACAAAAGCCCATAAATCGTGCGTGTGTATGTGTGTATAGGTTCAGTGTTAACTCTAGTTCTTACTCTACTCTTGTCGTCTATTTCCTTATAACATGTTAGCAGAGTTGGCCTCTGCAAAAGACAATCTTTCCCATGTGCTGCTACTCACTAAGATTCCACAATTTGTTGATGACTCATACATCTGCGTGGAAGAGTACGCTACCGCCCTCAGCTGCAGCAGTTTATGCTTTTCTCCCCTCTAGAATATGATTACCCCGAAGTATGTAATAGTCATCTAATGGGGAGCAGGTGTAAGAAGAAACTCAGCAATTCTGAAGAAAAGGAATGGACGTAAAATGCAGCATGAAAGATTTAGGTTAGACACCCACGTGTGGGGAAAATGCTCTTCTGCTAGTAATAGCAGTGAAACATTGAAACATAGGATCAAAGCAGAGTTGTGGCACATTCTTAGGACATTTGAAAGAAAAGGGCAGGTGGTTCTGTTTCAATGCTTTTTATACAGCTCCTCGCTGAGGGAGGCGAATGAATTCTGCAATTGCAGGAGATCATTTTCAGTTCTGTGATTCATGAGAAATGAATTCTGGGGACATTTGATTAAAAACCATGTCAGAGAGCCACATATTCCAAAGGTCTTTTGTGATCATCCTAATTGATACTGGGATGTCATTTTTTGGCATGAGTACAGGAACCCAACAAGTATTGAAGGCCAGTTTTTTTTCATTTGGATGATTCTCATCTATACCTTCAATGATAATAAAAATTACCTGCCCTAGGGGGTTCTAAGACACTGAAGGTAGAGCATCATCTGAATACACAAGGGAACCAAAGGTTATCAGTTATTTTTTTCTCCCAGTTTTGTTTGGAATCTTCCAAATTTTAACAGTCTATACAATAGTTTAACAGTTTAAATAGTGGTTCTTTATTTTCTTTTCTAATTGGAATTTCAACCAGGAATGCTTACAGGCATTCACTCTGCTCACTTTGAATGATTTGGTGCAGTAGAAAGTGATTAAAGATGTCCATACATTGGTCCCAAATTGCCATAGTGCTATCATTTTTGGCATTATACCATACTAAAACCCATGGCTTGAGAGAGCGTGACAGTGCCTAAAAATAATGGAGATTAAACTTTCTCAGCTTCTCGGAGGATCCCGAAAATAAAATACTATGTGTCTTGTAAGTGACTAATGGCACCTTGGTATAAACAGCATCGTAAGATCTCTCTCTCTCTCTCTCTCTCTCTCTCTCTCACACACACACACACACGCACACACACACACACAATCACATAAAGATGAGAAATGGACATTTGAGTTTCTAGTGAATATTTCCTAGGTCCATTATATATGGGGTCAGCAGCAGTGTACATTCAGTAAAATTCACAGGAGGCAAATAGGAATGTGGAGGAATTCTCTAGAGCTTTTGGAGTTGGATACTTCAAATATCAAGCAAGGGATCCAACTTGGAGCTTTTGAAAGCAAGAATTACAAAGGTGGGCAAAGAAGGTAGGGGAAACTGATAGGAGTGAATGGCCTGTATTTAAAATATTGCTGTGCAGGGGGGTTATGGCACCTGAATCCCATATATATATATATTTGTACTGTTGTCTTTATCTCAGTCACAGAATCTACCCCTCAGTGAGCTGACCCATCAACCAGACCAGGTCTGGACAAGAAAATTGAATCCTTTGGTGGTTGTTTTGGTTATTAAATTCAAGGTTTCTAAAGCTAAGTCAACACAATTCATTCTCATCAGCTCATCAGATTACTAAAATAGTGAGATTAATTAGTATTTTGAAAGACAAGAGATGGAAACTGTCAACTATACTTGAATTAAAAAAAAAAAAAAGAGGGAGGCACCTGGGTGGCTCAGTCAGTTAAGCGATTGACTTCGGCTTAGGTCATGATCTTGCAGTTCATGGGTTTGAGCCCTGCACTGGGTTCTGTGCTGGCAGCTCAGAGCCTGGAGCCTGATTCAGATTCTTCTATCCCTCTCTCTCTGCCCCTCCTCCATTCATGTTCTGTTTCTGTCTCAAAAATAAATAAACTATAAAAAAATTTTTTTAAAAAAGAGGGACAGAAACTTTGTCCCTAAAACATTTTTCCTACTCCAGAAAATCCCAGAAATTTGGACTTCATGGATTTTTATAATTTTGCCAATTAAAACATTTCTAAGAAAGGGGTTCCCAAATTTAAAAAAAAAACCCAACAAACAAAGGGAAAACAAAATATCAATTGTTATATCCACCTTTTCATGAGAGAAAAGGTCTGAATGTGGGAAAGAGATATTTTCGAAACCATCATTGCCTGTATGTTCAGTAAATTCACCTTTATGACAACCTAGTACAAAGCAGTGGAGATTTCGTCATGGACTAACAGTGGCCAACTGGTGGGGATTTGAGAATCATTTCTGCAAAAAGCAGCTGCTTGTTGAGAAGTTGATCTGCCTGAGGGGAATGGGGTGACTTCTGAAGGCCCATTGGCCTTTGGCTGTTGGTGACCTTCACCCATGAGATAGGTGTGTCTTAAAAAGCTTTAGAAACATTGGAGTATTTGTACAAAAACATTTTCATAAATGAAGATACATCATTTTGACTCAGGCAGGCTTGAAGAATTTCCAAATACCCAATTTACTTTTTGATTGTTTCACCAAGATTTAGCAATTCTCTGGCCCATTAAATATGGAAAGATGTGAAACCTACATCTACTCTAAACTCTTCTCTGATTTCCATTTTACAAACACGCGATGACTTAGCAATTTCGCAAAAGCTCAGGCATCATAGTGTTTGAAATGAGAAATCTTAATGTCATTATTATATAACTATCAATTCCTCATACTATTGTGTAATATGTAAAGCTTTCTGAACTAGGAAGTCTTGGTTGGGAGAAAATGAAATGAACATCAAAACTTGAGGTTTGAAAACGAGTTGCTAGTCCAAGCATTATATACTTATCCTCTGTTTTGTACCTCACTTAGGTAGAATAGTTCATATTTTCACCCAGATTTTGTGTTTGGGAAAAAAATGCAGGAATAAGGTCAGTGTTCCAGGATAAGTTCCCTTTCAACGTTTTAAAAGTTCATAACAATTGTTTTACCTAAGAATTCCGGGCCTGACTAGGTAGTAATCACATGGAATGTACAGCAGAAGCAACTAGAAGGATACATTATTTTATAGATGAAGGAGGGGTAGACAAGGGCCCAGGGAGGGATTCAAGTTGAAATGCAGATGTCTGTAAAAAGGTGTAACAGGACACAGAAGTGGAAAATTGAGGAAGATGACAGAGCTGAAAGGTACAACAGCATTTCAGATAAAGCTTTATGGATTCCTTCCAGGAGTATGTGGATTTCAGCTGGAGCTAAGTCAACGTTTTGTGTATAATGCGTTCTACAGCCATTGGGAGATGCCAGATGTGTGTGTGTTAAGCTCTTTGGATAGACAGTGCTAACGAGGCCCTGCATATGGTCACTTGCCTATTTTTCCAATCAGCTACAGCTTTAAAAAGCCCAGGCCTCTTAAGGGCATGTCTGGGTTCATTGCAACAGGGACTGTCCCATTGTGTGCTCTGCTAATTTTGGCCAAAAGAAAATTTTGCTTAAAACAGTTGAATATTTAAATACTACATGGACATTATTCACGAGGTCTGCTCCAGTTTGAGCATTCCTTAAAACTCCTAATGCAATTCTTCTAGTGTGGACTTCTTTGGCTTAAAGGACAATTAAAAAGGTCAAGCACCACTCCATTGACCTAAAAGGAGTAAACAATTAAAGATCACAGTGTAGTCCATTTATTAAACTCATTTTTGTTTGCTTTTGTTTTTTGGGTTTTCTTGGCCAGCTGTACCAAGGCATTCAAGTACTTAGGTCTTGGTAAAACTGTTTTCTTTCTTCCACTTGTGTTAATACAGATATTAAGTCTCATAATATCTACTTAGCATAAACAAGAAGATAAAAATGATTTCTATGATTGAAATGTTTGTTATTTAGCATTAAGCATCTTCCTGCTCCCATGCGTTTTGCATTTAATCCACTCGGTGCTTGGTTTGGGGATTGCTAGATTAGTTTTAATCCCCTGTCTAATAGTGGAGTAGTGGTGAGATTTATTACACAGACAGGGTTTGGTTCTTGGATTTAAGAGGGCTCACGTGCACTCCATGCATATTAAATTTGGGAAACTACCGGTTCAGTATAAAAGGTTGAGGAGACATCCTTTATCTCAGAATGGTTCTCTTTAGGCACACAAAGTGCAGACAGCATTTATTGCATTAATGAAAAGAAAATTGATTACAAGTGTTTCTCTCTTTTGGGGTCAGACTAATGTTCTCAGAATATGGTTTTTTCTCCTCTTTTGAAATGTACTCTACCATCATTTCAAAGCATTCTAGATGTTTTTTTTTATTCCTTTGGAGGCCACCTCCAGGGAAAAGATAAATTGCTTATTATATAATGGGTTCTTCCCAAGAAAACTGGAAAAGGTTGGGTACTACCCAACAAGGGGAATAAATATTTGCAGAAATTAGAGAAGATTAGGATAGCTCTCTACTCCTACAGAATCTAGTAATTGCCAAATTTTTTCCACATGGATATATAAAAACCTGTGCTTTTCAAGATTGGAGGTTTATTATTTTAATATTAGCTATATTTCACACAATTCAAAAAGATTCTGGTTAAGAGAATGTAAAAAATAATCAGTATACTGTGACTTGCACATTTTTGTGATTAATGAATAAAAGTCATGCTGGAATAAAACTTGGAGTGGTAGTTTAAGTTTGCTTCTGTTGATCCTCTTAAGTAATTTTACCTTAAGGAAAAGAATGGAGTGTATTATGTAGTCAAGAGATGAATAGACAGGTACTGGGAGCAACAGGGTATTGGATAGAAAATACAGATTTTTATGATGTTAGAATATCATCTGATATTTTGAATGACTCTTACCCAGAGAACTTGAACTTGAATCTGATGAACGTAACCTGTGACCCAGGAAATCTTACTTGGTGTGTCTTTCAGCGCTGTTTTTCTCTACATTAAGGTTTGATTCTCTAAAGGAAGAAAACAAATGTGTGAAATGGTTAGTGGTTTCCTCATAAAATAAAGACGAGCTCAAATGAGGGCAAAACAGTTCAGCTTACTTAAGAGCCATCTTTAAACTTTATAAAACATTGCTTTTTCTTTATGGTTTGAGGGTTCAAAGGATCCTTTCTGTATTCTTCATTTTTCCTTTCACATTGTGATTTTGGATTTTTGTTTCCAAATTTGTATTTTATGCATTAAATTTGTTTGGTGCTAGCTGTGAATATGGATAACTTGAAGTTAGTGTAATTGGTTTCCTTGAGAGACCAAAATAAGAAAGAAACATGTTCTTTTGGAATATTATTAATGCTATATGATTTTAAATCCCACTCAGCATGACTTTTAATGTATACATTTAATAATGTAAATAAACGGACTTTGTAGTAATTTTACCAAATATGGATCCCGAGTTCAGTTAAAAACATTTTTTAAATGTTTGTTTATTTTTGAGAGAGAGAGAGAGAGAGAGACAGGGTGTGAGTAGGAGAGGGGCAGAGAGGGAGGGAGACACAGAATCCGAAGCAGGCTTCAGGCTCTGAACTGTCAGCACAGAGCTATGAGATCATGACCTGAGCAGAAGTTGGATGCTGAACTCACTGAGACACCCAGGAGCCCCTAAAAAATTTTTTTTAGGCTTGTTTATTTTGAAAGAGAGAACATGAGTGGGGTAGGGGTAGAAAGATAGGGAGAGAGAATTCCAAGCAGGCTCTGCTCTGTCAGCACAGAACCCTGTGCAGGGCTGGAACTCATGAGCCGTGAGATATGACCTGAGCCAAGATCAAGAGTTGGATGCTCAACTGACTGAGTGAGCCACCCAAGTGCCCCTATGTATTCAGTTTTTTAACATCTCTGAGACTCAGGTAAGAATATGGTGTAGGTTTTGATAGTTTCTAAGGTCTTTTTGGTTCCAGGATTTTGTGATCAATAGAGTACTCTCAGACAGAAATCTACAAACCTATTAAATTCCTGCTTTGAAAATTCAGCCACTTGAAGCTTTGAAGTATTTATTTCATATTGAATAAAACATTAATATGGTTTTGTGTGTGTGTGTGTGTGTGTGTATTTGCATTTCATCATCATCCAAATATGTGCTCTTTGAGGGCAGGGACACTATCTTCTATAGAATGTGAAATGATTATCGCATAGGTTCAGCTAGCATTCATCATCTAACATAGATACAGTATAGAAAGAAGAAAGAAGAAAAGAAAAAAAAGAAAAAAATTCTGGTGATGAGAACTCTTAGGAGTTACTCTTAACTTTCCCATACATCCTATGGCATGTTAGCTTTAGTCATCACGTGCGTTACATCCCTCGTATGTATTTATCTTATAATTGGAAATTTATATCTTTTGACTACTTTCTCCAATTCTCCCTACCCCCACCTTCCACCTCTGGTAACCATAGTAATCATGTCTGATTTATTTTTCTATGAGTTTTGGTTTATTATTTTTTTTGTTGGTTTGCTTTTTTTTTTTAGATTGTACATATAAGTGAGGTCATAAAGTATTGACCTTTCCCTGTCTGACTTATTTCACCTAGCATGATGCCCTCAGGGTCCATCCAAGATGTCAAGATGTTATTTAGATTTCCTTACTTCCTTATCACATATGTGATATTGTCTTATTCTTTTTTAATGGCTGGACACATATGTGATATATTACATCACACCTCTTTATCCATTCATCCATTAATGGATACTTAGGTTGTTTACGTGTCTTGGTTATTGTAAATAATGCTGCTGTGAATCGTGAATGTAGGGGTGGAGATAGCTTTTCAAGTTAGTGTTTTCATTTCCTTTGGGTGTATTCTTAGAAGTGGAAGTGCTGTCTCACAAGGTATTTCTACTTTTAATGTTTTGAGGATTCTCCCTACTGTTTTCCAGTGGTTGCACCAACAGTGTACAAATCTTCCCTATTTTCCACATTTAAACCAACATTTGTTGTGTATTATCTTTTTGACAATGGCCATTCTAACAGGCATGTTAGAATGCCTTCCCTAATGACAAATAATGTTGAGCATCTTTTCATTGTACCTGTTGGCCTTTTGTGTATCCTTGGAAAAATGTCTGTTCAGGATATTTTCCATTTTTAGTTTTAACTGGGTTATTTGTTGTTCTGCGTTTGAGTTATATGAGTTGTTTCTGTATTTTGGAAATATTCACCCTTTATCAGATACATGGTTTGCCAGTATTTTTTCAAATTCCATGAGGTGTCTTTTCACTTTGTTGATGGTTCATTTTACTATACAGAGATTTTTATTTTGATAAAGTCCCACTTGTTTATTTTTTATTATAATAAATACATATATTTATTTATATATTTTTATTTTTTATTTTGTTGCTTGTGCTTTTGTGTCATAGCCAAAAATTGGGTTACCAAGATCCATGACAAGGAGCTTTATTTCTATGTTTTTTTTTTTTCTAGGAAGCTCATGGTTTCCAGTCTTACAGTTAAGTCTTTAATCCATTTCGAGTTAATTTTTGTGAGTAGTATAAGATATGAATTCATTTTCATTCTTTTACACATGAATTTCCAGGTATTCCAGCACTGTTTATTGAAGAGTCCTTTCTTTGTTGAGTATTCTTGGCTACCTTGTCACTATAGTTGATCATATATGCTTGCATTTTCTTCTGGACTCTTTATTCTGTTCCACTGCTCTATTTGTCTGTTTTTATGCCAGTACCCTACTATTTTTGATTACTCTAGCTTTATAATATAGCTTGAAAGCAGGGAGTGTGATACTTCCAGAATATCTTTGATATTTGTGATCTTCTCTGGTTCCATATAAATTTTGGGATTTTTTTTTACTTCTATAAAAATTGTCATTTGTAGGGGTTGTGTTGAGTCTAAATAAGGCTTTTGGTAGTATTGGCATTTTAACAATATTAATTCTTCCACTCCAGAAATATAACATGTGCCTTTCCATTTATATGTGTCTTCTTTGATTTCTTTCATCAATGTTGTACAGTTTTCATAGTAGAGATCTTTCATTTGCTTAACTTTATTCGTAAGTATTTCATTGCTTTTGACACTATAAATGGAATTGGTTCTTTTATTATTTTTTCAGAAAATTCATTGTTAGTGTGTAGAAATGCTACTGGTTTTTGTATGTTAATTCTGTACCCTTCTACTTTACTGAATTCGTGGATTAGGTCTAGCAGTTTTTTGGTTCAGTCTTTAAGATTTTCTCCATATAAAATCATGTTACCTGTGAATAGAGACAATTTTCCTTTTCCTTTCTAATTCAGATACATTTTATTTCTTTTTCTTGCCTAATGGCTCTAGCTAGGACTTCCAAAACAATGTTAAATAGTTGTGGTGAGAATGGGTTTCCTTGTCATCTTTCTGATCCTAGAGGAAAACCTGATCATTGAATATGAAGTTAGCTGAGGGCTTTATTATGTTCAGATATATTCCTTATATCCCTAATTTATTAAGAGTTTTTTTT